>NW_020270843.1:168966-294207 GCF_002803265.2 Melanaphis sacchari
AATAATAATAATAATAATAATAATAATAATAATAATAATAATAATAACAATAATAATAGTGATAATAACAATCATAATTATTTCCCTTTTACGTAATTGGGCGCATGTCGTGTACTTAAGGCGAGTGGATAACGACTTCATTACACATATTTCACGAGTTGCTTAGATAGAGATCCTTAATAGATAGAAATAACGGTTTCAAACAACACGTTATTATGTACACATCCAAGTTTATGAAGTGTTATTGACGACCAATCAAAATTGTTTATTAAAAATAACTGTTTACACCCTCACGAATGTCTTTGATTAATTCATCCTCTTGATAAACTTACTAAGCAGATACGTCAATAAATTATCACACCACATAATAATATAGGTGAAAAAGATACTCACAACATTATAAGACATAGGTAATGCGATACTCTTAAAAAAGAAATATGTTTAATACATAATTTTAAATCACACTACAAAACAATATTTTTTTTTTTTAATCTTTTGAACGTCATAGATTTTTATATTACATTCAAAAATTTAGAATTTAAAAAAATTAGTATTGTAATTTGTAAGTATTTAAAATTATGATACGTGCATCAGTGAACAAACATTATGTTTTTACAGGTTGTGGCATTCTACGCTAGTTCTTTTTTTTCGAAAAATTTAAACGTTTATAAATTGTAAAAACTTTCTTTTTTTTTCTCTAAAATTTAATTTTGATGTAATGAAATTTAAAAAAAATATCCTATTATAGAATATAAAATTAAGAATTTATGCTTTCAGTCTAAACCCTAAAAACTTATAAAAATAAAAACAATATAAATATAGAAAATATTTATTTATTTTTTAATGTTGTTTTATAATATGAATTCAAATTATGTAAAAAAGGAAAAAAATAATAATTTTAAAGAAATTTAATGTTTGCCTTTAAAAGAATCTCCTGTATATATGTTTTATGCTACATCTTTTGAAATATATTATATAACTATAATGCACAACTGCAGGTGCACAAAGAACTAGTATTAGAGATGTGAAAAAACACCAAGAGATTTATCTTGTAACCATACTTGAGATTTTATTAAATTCAATACATAAAAATAAGGAGAAATATCATGTTGTTGCATTTATACTACGTATGTATGTGTATGCTTGCGTGAGTTCCTTTAGCGAGTATATACTGTGCGTGTGTGTAACGACTATAATCCGGGAAAAAATCTCAATTTTTAGGGGAGAAAAGTTCGGATTATATAGGCACGTGAACAATAATCCGAGATAACCATCGCGTTCCCCTACTAATCAAATTTAAATCAATATTTGCTGTAATATGATGGACGTTATATATATATATATATTATAATAAAACTAAATTATTATATGATATGTTGAAATCGTTTACGGATTTTATAATCCATTTAATATTGGAAAAAAAATGTCTTTATAGTTATGACTAACTATGATAGTATTTAATTTCATACAAATTATATGAATTGATAAATTTTAATAAATATGAATTCATTGAATTTGTCAATATTAACATATTATATTCGATGTTAAAATTAATGTAATTATATTATGAAAAAAAAAAAAATACTTGTCTTTACTTAATTTTGTTAAGGTTTATTTGTATTAATTATTATAAAATATATTTTAAAATATTATTATATTTTATTTAATTATAAATAGTTCTTGAGAAATTCAACAAATGATAATAGGTATATATATATTTAATATTTATTAAAATGTGTTGATTCCCTATAAACTTTGACCGTCATAATTTTAATTTTAAAGCTTTTTGGCTAACACAGTAAGAGACGCTACAATTGTAACAATATAGTACAAAAAATATAGTGAACATAAATTAATTTCATTAAAAGACAAAACAATTTTAAAATAATATAATACAATTAGGACTAACTATGCCAAATAAGTGTACTATATGTATTTTGTGGTGTTTCAGCTTTCATCGAATACGGGTTAACGTAAATATTTTTTTGTATTGTTGTAATGTTTATATTTTTCGAAATTGGTATTAAGTCACGTAGCAAATATTGACCTATAAGCACTGCCATGACCTCTAACACAGATTCTTCGTGTGCATACTTACAGAATATAAATTGTAAACAAATCCTGGCGGATGTGTGGAGTTCTCGACAGTGGCGGCAGACGAACTTGTGAGTATAATATGTATATATGTGTATGTGAATGTAATACGCTCGCCAGTGAACTCCTCGGCCTTGTTACCAATGAAAAAGAAGGACCCTTTTTGTTGTCAGGACGTACGTTGGGCGCCTCATAGTCCCGCCAATATAACGTATGCACACACATACAAACTTTTTTTTATTCTAGTCTGATTATTATTTATATATAAATATATAATGTATAGAAGAAAAAAAAAACGTATTTTCTATGAGACAGTGCGGCAACGACAAAATTCTTTATGTACTTAAATGATGAGTTTAAGTTTTATACATTATTACATATTATTTCACAACTTAAACTTTCCGAAGTACGCACGACCGAAATAGGTGACCTATGACGAACAGACTTTATTACCATATACCACGGGTAACTCGAAAACATAAATCGACAAAAGTTAAACAGTAAATAGTTTTACAGCAATACAACCGTTTTCTATGAGAAACTATATAGTATTCATAGATGGCGTAAATAAATGAAATACATTTAGACTTAGGAGTAATACCTATAAAACTTAAAATGTTTTAATATGAAAATAGTTTAAGCATGATATTAAATAATAGCTACTTTATCCTATCGTACTTATTAATCAATTTATAAATTATTTAAAAAAAAATATGTTTTACTAGTTTTAAATCTAGTGTTGTAATTATTGACCCATTTAAAGCAACCTGACGGAATTCTCAAAGTTCTGTGCTAAAAAAAGCCCATACAGCATATATTTTAATTATATTTAAAACTTAAGAGAAATAATATTGTTAAATATCACATTAAAAATTTTATGATTTCGGGAAATGAAAATTTGATAGTCTGTCAATGCTTGAAATAGATATCTATATAATCTGTACGTATACTATAAGTATTATGATAATAAATGCTTGTCTTGAGCTTTTTTATATGTTTCACCTAATCAACAAAATAATTAATTTAGATAATGGAGGTATATTATATCATAAACATATTTTACGAATATTTAGTTTAGTTTTTGAACTTTTAAACAATACCAATAAAATAATTTAAAGTGATAACTACTACACACATATTATAAGTAATGGGTTAAATTTTAAATGTCATAATTTGTTATCATTTTTTTAACACAGAGTTCATGGAGTAAAAAATTGAGTTAATTAGTTACAATCGAGTTATATCGATTACAGGAGTGTAAGTATAATTTATGGCCATAAAGTAAAAGAGTAAATAATGTACGTCATATAAAAAGTGCTTATTTTGTATGAAAAATCAATCAAAAACAACTAAGACGGTTTTCAATTGTTCTACTTAAAATAAAGATATAAGCTCTGATGTATATTAAAGGCACCTAATTATTTCGAAACTTAAGTATAACCATACAGATAAACATTATGTATTTTATACATGTATACAATATTATATTCAGTACACTTATATATTACAAGAATATAATATAATTATTAAATAGTTTATACTCGAAAATGTAATAATGCATTTATATTCTTAATTGAGTATACTCAAAAAACATAAAATGAAATATTTAATAATTAAATTGTTAACTCCCACCATCGATATATTCTTGAATATTATATAGCATGGGTCATAGGTACGCAAATAAAAATACAGCGAAGTTCAGTTAAAAATGTTTGAATGAATTTTCACCGTCAACAAATTAGTAAGCAATCAAATGAGTAAATATTATAATACATACCTAAACACAAATTATAAGTAAACATATGTAAATATTTTGAACTTTTGAATAAAACAATTTAATTTTATGAAAATTGTTTTTTTCTCCGTTCGAATGTCAACAGCTGCCCAACAAAATATCGTCGTATAACCAATTCCCAAGAACCCTGTGTGTGTGTATAATAATCGACGGAGGCAACTATGGGAAGGGAGCGGTCGTTTTGCTACTAACAATAACGACTTTGGAGGGATACGAATATATACGACATACACACAATAGGTCACGTGAAACGAAAATAAAAATAAAAAAATTATACATTTTCATTATCCCTCTACGGTCGTGGGGGGAGGGAGACGTGGAATGGCAAAAAACAAGTCGTCGTCAGTAATAAAATGGTTATTAATTTAGTTCATTGGACCGAGCGAATTCCATAGCGTTCACAACATACACACACATTATATAACGTTATATAATAAACAGGGACTCGTCGTTTGTCGAAGGAAACTTTTCAGGGCTATAAACACATTTCGCCCGTCGCAAAACGACTACACGGTTAATGCGTTTCCTCGTAATTTCGAGGGATGTCGTATAACAATAATAATTTTGGTAATGTCAGGGAACTCCTTTTCCACTCTCCACACGTTGCTAAAGTAAGTATATCGCGTATGTGTATTGACATAATAAAAGATCGGATGGGAATGATGACTCAATACATGACGAGATATCACAACCATCTTCTTGTCGGAACTGTTTTCTATTGTGAATATCGAAATAAATATTTATGGTGGGGTAGTATACATAATATAACACACGACATGTATACAAGTACATGATATATATACTAAACAAAACATAATAAAGGTACCTATCTTTAAGATTATTACCAACAAATCAGTGTTCACACTTTACTCACAATAATACTTAGAAATGTAGACAACTGTTGTATAGCTATATTTGGGAAAATAATTCGGACACGGTTATCTAATCTAATGAATATTAAAAGTATGTTGAAAAAAATATATAAATATCATAATATATTTTACATAGTAGGTATATTATGTTATGGTAACTATAGATATATAGTTAATTATTATAAAAAACTATGGGTAATTGTAATTATTAAACGTTAAAACGTAGATCGCCAAAAATCGGTAGATCGCACGTTAGATCCTTTAAATAAATATTGATAATTAATTGCATTAGATAAGATTAGGTTGTGTGTGTGACAAAGTTGTGTCAATTAATATTATAGAAAGACAAATTAAGAAATAAAATGCCAATAATAACAAAAGCCTTTAAAGCACCTTAAAAATTATTAACAAAGTGAATAATTAATTAAAACACATTATTTTCAATTGTTTTACCAACTTATACAATATATTTGTATATTTTATTACTATACTATTTTAAGTGTAAACCAATATAAGTATTATTTTAGATAAAATATTAAAAAATAAATTACAAAAAAATATTAATATTTTGTCATATTCAAAAACAGTTTTGTTACATAAATTATTATTCATATTATTTTATTATTTCTAACTAAATATTTTTATTTTGTTCGCGTATTGGTATAAACATTTATTAAAAAATAACGTAATTCAATGAGTGATCGAAAAATAAAATAATTAAGATTAACTCCATACATATACATAGGCATTAAAATACTAAAATATGAGATTTATTATTCACATTATTTTAAGCTAATTTTTAATAATCCCTAAAATAATTATACCGAAAAATATTTGAAACACAACTTACACAACTTGGATCGACCTCTGTTTTATTTTTAAATGTAAGTTTAAAAGTTATTCATTAATTAATTATAATTACTGTGTGAAAACAAGGTTTTTAAATAGCAACGTTATTATAAATTTTCACGGTCTGACTTGAGTACAATAAAAAAAGGTCATTTATTTAATTTACAAAACGCATTTATTAAATAATGTATACTGTGTATAATACAACAATGTTTATTGTGGTAATATATTTCTCAAATATTACTTTGGAGTAAATAAAAAAAAAACTCAATCCATATTTTTTAAAACATTACATTTGATTCTACAGATATCATATTTTATTAATAATGTAGTGGCAGCAGTAAGACTATGACATATTTTGTCAAACGATATAAACATAATCACGACGATTCACGACTAGGACGCCGATGGTGATGATGATGAGTAAATTGGACGTCGAGGAGCCTTTGACAGGCATATAATAATTATAGAGTTCGGAGACAGGTCAATGGCGGATGTAGTGGCGGCGAAGGTAGAGGCAAAAACTTCGGAGAGCACTGATGACTTTAATTAAACGTGATTTCTAAACGTACCAAGAGCGCGCGAAAATAGTGTATAGCGGTGGAGGCTGTAGGTGTTTGACGATATTATACACGACCGAGGACGGTAAAAGCTAATTAACCCTAAAACGGCAAACGGCCGTATTTTCTCTTACACCGATCGTAAATCGGACCGCATAAGAATATTTTTTCACGCAGTATTGGTACTAAAAATAAAATTAAGAGTCTATTAATTTATAAATTATATGTACAAACATGAGAACTATTGCAGATACATGATTACAACAAAATAATATGTTGAGAGCGAGTTTTATTTGGATTTAAACAATATGTATAATATACATTCGTATATTTTCATCAAGTCCGTAGAGAACGAAATTTCGCTAATATACGCACGCGCTTACCACCACCATCACCATCACAACATCGTAGTAGTCTTCACTGCCTACGTATGCATACAAATAATATATATTTATTAATAATATACGTAAAGGCGCCGCGCACAGATGTGCCGCCCTTCAGAACCGATGTGCATAAATCACTTAGCACACTTGCAAAGGACTTCGCAGCGAACTTATGCGGGACGGGGTAGCCTTCAAACCGGAGACACATATATGTATAAAACGGAAAATCGTTTTGAGCTGGGCGCTCGAGGGAGGAAACATTGTCAAAGGTCGGATTGTGGATAATTTATGCGTGACAGTTTCGATTTCTAACGACTAATTATTTAACTGCTATACGTATGTATATACACCTATGCCAGTGACGTGAATTATTTGGAGACAAATCAAAGTCCATGTAATGATGAGTTTTAATAACAACGTGTTGAATACGATAAACGATTACACGAAGTTGACGGTCAAATTTTGCGAAGTAGGTAAATAATAAATTATATACTTCGGTAGACGTTTATGTCGAACGCGTCCGAATTGCATGGCATTGTAATCATAGCAGTTATATAATAATATGCGTGATTTTTATAATACCTTATATTATATATTTCACATTTATTTTCCACTTATCATAATTCTTGTGTTAATTTTGTTTCAAATTAATAATGTCTTGTCAATTTTAGGTTTAATTTTTATACATTATTATCTTAAAATAAAAATTATAAAATATATATTTTTAATAATTTTTTTTAAGTCGTTTATTTATCAACCAACTATTACAGGAATACAATTTATTTTAATATAAACATAAACAATAAACACATGACACTATTTAATGACAACTAAACATGATTTTAAAAATTTTATTTAATTTTAGTAAATAATAACTATCAGAAAACAATTAAAATAATGTCTCTAATTTTATATTTACAGACAGATAGTATAGTAACTATATGTCTTGAATAATCAAAAAAAAAAAATGGTGTATTAAATAATGATAAGTAAAAATATAAGATTATAACGTTTATCTCATACAAATACTTTTATACTTAGCACATACCATTTCAATGCATTGACCCTTGCGATTCGACCACTCAATACGAGGTATAAAATGTATAGATAATATCATAACACAATAATAATAATAATAATAGTTATTATTTTTGTGTATACTTCGCGCTCGTTACCCGAGAAAAAAAGATGTCTTATAAACACGCATTATTGTTATTATAAAAACATTCTGTTGACGCAGCGTAAAAGTAAACGGCGTATTATATTATATTGTATAAGAACCCTTACTCTGCTCTTTTAGCACACCCAAGTCCGATTAATTTATACGTACTTATTGACCTTTGTATATGATATACGATATACCTAAACGACATCCATTTGCTATTTTTTATTTTGTTTCTTTAATTATTTTACGCTTTTTACGGCATGCATATACAATGATCGTATCTCGACAGTTTTCTAAGGAAATAATATACACCCAGCTTGTTTTTTTACTTTTTTTATTTCATATTGCATCATTGTTGACATTATATCTTCATCTCTGTTGTCCGAATGAAAAAATATTATCCAGCTTATATTGCTAATAATAAAAGCGAGAAAAAAAAACGATTCAACGCAGGTATTTTCTTTACAGTTACCGAATGGTTCAAAGTCGATGTAGTTGGTCCAACGAAGCATTTTCTTCGCAATTATTCAAATATAAACTCTTAGAGTTATTTGTTTTCAAGTATACAAAAATAGTAGTTAAATAATGTATAAATGTCACGTTATATAGGTAGGTACTTGTAATAATGATAACGATCCAAAAATTCAATTATAACCACTGAAAACATTATAAAAATGAACTCCGAATCAAAACATTGTGTTAATACATGGAGAAAGTTTTTACGACTCTATACCATATATATGTTATAAATAATATATAAAGTACACAATTAATACTTTGAAAACCCTCGCAATTCAATTTTTAAACAATTTATAAGGTTAAACAATAAGGTCACTAAAACCTACACTGCAGAAACAACTACGAAACTCGTGGCAATATTCGAGTAGGTACAAGAGATATTATACATTTGGTTTTTCATTTTATATATATCTATACTGTATATGTATGGGGTGAGTGAAATAACTTTGAAACAACTTCATTCAAACAACACTAACGTCTTCAATTTAAAGGTTTGCTGAGAGTACACTATATATAGTCTTTTAATAACGTATAATTGAGTTCAATCACAAATATTTTTGTTTGATTAGTATTATAGGTTATATATCATAGTAATGTGTTTTGGAGTATCACTACTGGGCAACTTTCCCATTCACATCCCCTAATTCCGTATCTCCATCAAATTTACTTATTGTATCTATTGCTTAGTATAAAAATTGTAAACATTTTTATACTGTAAAAAATACATTTAATACTATCTATATACATTTTTAATTTTAAGTTTAAAAGCAGAATGTCTCCTTTCAAAATAATTATAAAAAATGTTGTATACATTTCTAATATTGAATTAACTAGTTGTAATTAAAATTAAAAGTAATTGAAATTTAAATAAGCAGATTTATAGTGGCCGTAATTTATCGAGGTATATCACTTTTATTCCTATTTTAATTTTCTAAAAAAATTTAAAAAAACTTTAAATGTACTTATTAATGAAACATTCGAAATTAAGAAAGTATTCTGCAATCGATTATGAAATTAAAAATATAGGTGAACATTAAAAAAAAAAAATGTTTTGATAAAAAAATTGTAAAACAAGATATTTTTGTGAAGATATAATAGATATTTCTATGTAAACCATAATTTTATTATAAATATTTTTATCCATTATTTAAAATGCAAAAATGTATTTTGAAAGTATAACCAATCAAAATAATCATCCCGTATAACGTATTATGTGTTAAAACGATTTTATCTATCTATAGAAATTTGAGTAGGAACACTACTGGTTTTTAAACTTATTCGTTGTGTAAGAATGGACGAACTTCATAAATTTCGCGGATACTGCAATAAATTGTTTCGACATGATAAATTTATAATAGAACTTTTATCTAACTTTCATAATAATAATTAAAGATATAATAATATTATTCACTCTTATAATTATATAATTTCTCACCAATAGGGTAAATTAAGAACTATTCAAAAAATACTTAATAGATTATAATTATAGATACAAAATACATATAATAAATTTTATAGTATATACGTAGTATAGGTTTCTTTTATACAAAATTATAACGAAATTTATACTAAGTCAAAGTCGTACATCATCGTAGTCATCACACGGAAGTGTATAAGAATTTAATTTGTATAAAATTTATATAGTTGATAATAGCGAATATATATATATTCAATCGTATTAGTCATATGGCGCGTAATGTTATATCGCGAATGCATATAATATAATATTATATACGACGATTTTCAAGTCCGACAAAAGGAGTATATGATATATATATATATATACACACATATATTATTATCTCTCAACTACCCTCTGCATGAGAGGTATACTCGTTTATATATATATATAAGAAACCGGGATAGGCAATCGAATTATACGCCCAAGGGATGAGAACAAATTTACATGGCTTTGATCCGCATCCCACATTCTAAACACGTACAGCACTCCGCAAACTTTGCCCCAGCTTTCTTGCCCTATCCGCCCCGACAGAGGTTAATGATTTTGGCACGAGTACACGAGTAATTCTTGTTTATTTATTTTTATTTTTTCATGCTTGTGCAAAGAAAAAAGAAGAAGAAAAGCGGGATGGCACGAACGCGGCGTACATTCGATTTCCAAGACTTTATTCGGTAAACAAGACAAGAACGGAACATAGGTAATACCATATAAATCAAAAGGATGTTGTTTCGCAAAAACGGAAAAGCGGTTGAAAAAAAAATTTCCCACACCCGTATGATTTATACAAGCTCTTCTGCACGATTGGGGATCCAACATCTCCCCCAGTGACTTATTTATCGTATTTTAACCGACACCTGACGTCTTAGCAAATGCCCCGTGTTGCTTTTTTTCATTTTTTTTTACAAAAGTTACAGAAATAACCACGAAAAAGTACCCAAAATGATCGTCTATTATTCATAGTCGGTCCCCTCGCAAAATCGTCAGGGGGTCGTATTATACATTATTTTTTTTCACATACATGTATAGGTGCTAGCTATATATTATAATACTTTAAGATTCATATACTGTAGTATATACATAGTACACACATACTGTATCGGTAGGTATATTGAATGTAAAAGTAATAATATTATAATAAATGTGATAAGTATATTATCGAAGTAGAAATTTTATTCACATTCACAGCTTTGAAGGTATATATTATTATATGAACAATTTTGACTGACAGGTTAAGGAAAAAAAATGTACGCACGAGTATGAAGAGCTTGTATGTTTGATTATATTTAACAATGAATATGGTGTTATAATATATTATTGTATTTTTGTTATTATTATTATTATTAATTTAAAAATAACTGATAATTCTACAAAGAAAAGTTTTTCACGCATGTTAAAGTTCACACAAGGTGTTTTCTTTTTTTCTAGAAGGGTGGTTTATAATATTCTAACATTTCAAAACAGTATATATGCAATGTCGTTCATCACATCACATATCCCTAGGCATAGCATTGTACATTTAAAAAACAGTGTACTGAAAGTATAAATCATTTTTACGAAGAACATTTATTTTTCAACAAACGTTGTATTATAAATATAATAAAAAAAAATACAGAAAAATGGTAAACGTGTAGCGAACGTAATTCTTTTTTAATTTTCTTAACCATCTGCATGTATATTGTATACATGGTTGGAAGTCATTACAATTTAGAATAAGACACTATGTTAGGTCAAAAAATATTGTTGAAGTTCTATATTTATAGTTTAATATCAATAATATATGTATAATGTATATAGAAAGAAATCTCAATATACTTTTCAATAATAGCCACTTACATGTCTATAAACGCTGTAACTTAAATTTATGTTTTCTTATATGCCATTGAAAGTTGTTCAACCAAAACACATAAGATATACGCATATACCAAGCAATATCTATATGTATACACTGAGAAAAAATTACTTATAGTGCATATTATATATATACATCATATATCCGAGTAACATGTATTTCTTAGTAACAATAAACTATTCAGTTCTTTAACCGGGTCAGTGGTTACATATTAACTATTTGCATATATCTTTAAGACTATATTTTATGTATGTATATAGACCTACTCATAAGAAATATTACCACATACATATAAGCATTAGTGTACATACTAAATAATTAACATTTTGTATATTTATATTTAAAATAATATATAGCTGCGTACTTGAATTAACGCGCTTGTGACTCAAATAGGCTGTATACCGAAATTTAGGACACCTAGATATGTAGGTACTACAAAACGATTATCTACATTACGAGTTTATAGTACATGTAGGTGAGGTACCATCAAAATATAAATATGACAATGTCTGACAACAACTACTGACAATAGACACGTGTATTTTTATACCTACAAAACTCTATTCAATCGGACTCAGTTCATAAGCGTTATAAACTACACTAGGAAATTGGTGAAAACTCATTTCCGTAGCCGTTTTTGTAGGATTATCAATCCATCCCAAATAAGCCACGCGCTGTGTACAGAAAACTACCGTGGAAAGGGGCCACTAGCAGCAACAGAAAGAGAAAACATTAAAACGATGGAAAACTTTATAGATACGTAAGTAATTCTTCCGAGACGAAGAACAGAGAATAAAGAAATAGTTAATGTGGCGGGTTGGGGAAACGCTCGTAACAGGGCGGCAGCTCGTAGTCGTGGTCCGCCGCGTAAGGTCTTCGCGGCTAATGCCAATTATCCCGTCTGATAAAGACGAGGAATAGAGGGGGAGGGTGCAGAACAATAAATCCTCGATGAAACTGCTGCTGTTTTCCTGTCACAGAAAACTGTTATCGCTTTTCTGGTGTGTTGTTTATCCCAAGCATAAAAATGTATATCAAAATTGCATGAAAAGTTGTTATAAAAAATATGATTAAGATTATTTTACTTGCATGTATTTGTATTTATATAAATATGTGTGTGGTTCTAGGTAAAAATATCCTACGTTTAAGTTAGAATTTATTTATATATAATAGGGTGAGAGATAACATAATACAATCATAAATCATAATACAATAATTAATAATCATTATTTTGTTAATTGTTTATTTGGGTATATATATATATTTTTTTTTTTTTAGATTTAGCAAGTAATATTATAGTACACGCCATTTATAAATTTAAAAGGTATAGGTGATTAAAAAGTATATAATTAATATTTTATTTTATGTATTTTTTAAAGATGTCCCTTGGTTTGTCCCGCAAAGTATTATAATGTAACTAAATATATACGCAACCGTGGCAGAGCAGACGACAGCGATATCGTCGTTTTCATTTTACCCCTCTTACAGCACTTAAATACATTATAATAATTCATGGTCGATGTGTATAAATGTGTACGTATGTCGTAATCCACAGTAATAAAACTTGTATTTTTCCGTATTTTTCATTCAGCTGAGAGAGAAAGAAGAAATAACAAAAACGCAAATACTATAAAGTAGCAAAGAGGTATAATATCTCCAACACGTCATTCCGATTTTAAACACAATTCAATCTTCATACGTAATGCATACATTAAGTATTAAATATTGTATTGATTATACACTACACACAAACGACCCTGTTTTACATATGAACTTATATAATACTTCAAAGGATCACATAGGTGCAATTCATTAACAAATAAACGTGATTTCTCATAACTATACTACGTTAAACTTTATAATAATTATTTATGGCATTTAAAATGATAAACAATAATTTTATTTATCTATGTTTAAAGTTTAAAATAAAAAAAAATGTTTATTTTTTCGGAATATTTTACAAGTTGTTACCATATTAATAAAACTTGATCGATAATTATATATTTTATTGTTTAAACCTATTTAAAGAATATAAAAACAGCATTTATGTTTCTAAAACCAAAATATATAAAGTCTTGAATATTATTAAATTATTCTTGAAGAATTTTATCGAATAAAACAATGCTAGATAAATATAAGGTGCATCGAAAAAGACCGTGTATCTAATAAATTACTATAAATTACTATTTATTACTTTTTTACGAATTTCGAAAATAGTTTAATTTTCCTAAAGTATTGTTTGAAGTACAAAATTATATGTTTTTTTATCTGACGTAAATTAATGTACGATGAGAAAAATAGGAAAAACTTGTTCATTATGACGATTTATTATGTGTGAAATGTGTTATTGTATTGTTCAACACCTAACTTGTTCTTAAATATATATAAAGGAGTTTACTGAAGTAAAAAATAATAATATTTTGGACGCGCGACACAAAACTAATTCAATAATTTTGCGAGATGAAAAATGAATAGACCACTATTACTATAATAAAATAAACGTAGTCATGAAAACGTTCGGCTGTCACGGAGTATGTATAATTTTACGGTACGTCTCAAATATCGTAACAAAAATAACCACTAACGAAGGATCTGACACTCAAAATGACTGACCCATTTTTTTATTCGAGTGTATGTTCCTGTAAAATATTGTCATATACGTTTAACATACTATTGGCACAAAAAGTAACAAAAAAAAAAATTGGTCGAGCTATTTTTGTATAAAAAACAAAAATATTTAGTCACCTGGTAAAAACAAAGTCGGACAAGTTAATGGAGAAAATTTACTTGAGTTAGTCAATTCAACTTGGTACCAAACAGCGTATGTTTCAAATTCAATTTTTTCTTTATCATAATATATCATTTTATGGTTAGACATTTACAATATGTTATTGTCTGATAAATTGTAAAATTAAAATAGATGTATTAATTTATTTTTATTTAAAATCATTGTGTAGCTGAATGATATGTTTAGTAATACAATGTTAAACATAACAACATTTTTTTTTTTAAATTTTTAACCGCAATTCTTTAAGATATCAAAAAAGGTTTTATTTTTAAAATTCATTGAAAAATTCAAATCATTACAATTTTTTCGATTACAGTTAACTTATTCATATAATTGAATAATAAACTAAAACTTTTCATCATAGTTAATGCGCACCCACTTCCCCATTTTTAATTATTAAAGTATATATCATTTTATAATTAAAATAACAATGTAAATCTAATCACGGTAATTTATCAATAATAAAATGTGTAACAATCTTAAATAAATTGTACAAGGTATAAAGGCAAAAATAGAAGTTAAATAGTTAAAGTATAAGAAAAAAACACAGAGGTCTTAGCGATAATTTTTTAAATATAATTAAACAAATAGCATCAATACAAATTATTCCATGATAAAATTTGTATAAAAAATGTATTATTTTCGTAGAAAAGATAATACATTTTTTTTTTTTTAACAATTGCATCATATAACACTGTATAAGTAATACAATTTATATCATATCATTACAAACTAGGAAAACACAGCAGTTTTATTCCGGTTAGAATTTTAATCACGCGAATCTCGTGTCGTATTTATAATATATTATGTACCCTATTATATATACGCTTTAAATACATGCGCACGAATTAAAGCCATTTCTACTCACGATTATAATATATTATTTTCTACTCAATGTGATAGCAATGTTGAAAACCGATATATTATGATCGGAGTGCGTAAAAGGTGTAATAATGCGACGTGCTCAAGTCGAAGGACGATGATACCTATATATTATTTGGTTTATATAATACGTAAGTATTTAAATAGTCGCCACTGACGTTGTGGTAAAGATTACATGTACATGGCGTGTTAATCGATGATGTTTCTGGTTCTGCATTTCGAATGCGAGGGGGTTTAACGTCAAACGATTTAAAAGACTAATCTCTGCGCGGTGTAGGAGCAATTGGAGTATCAGTTTACTATCGCGTTTCACGAAGAAAAAAAACCTGGGTATAGTACCGGTTATTATAAGCGTATATTATGTTTCGAAGACAATAATAAATATATTATTTACTTGAAGTCGGCGGTCATATGCATAAACCATAATATAGAGATCTCGACGCAAATATTTTATACATAAGTATATAATATAAATGAGATAGATTTGAAAAACCAATGACACACATACCTGAAACAAACAAATTGAAGTATACTGTTAATTTAATATATCGGTCAAAAGGGATTTTTACAAATATCCTTAGATACATATAAAAATAAATGTGGTATGTACATATTAAAATTAAATATTTTTTTTTTTACTTTTTATTTTAAAGCGAACAATCTGTAAATAAATTATTACAATAAGTACGCATGCGAAAATATATAATATAGCTTGACATCAACTTGATAAAAGCAGCCACCCAATGGCGACACTTTATGACATGATTCGGTTGAATTTAAATTTACTTTTATATTAAATATATTATTATATAATAATTATATTATAATATATTCAACTAAAAGTATATATAATTTTATTGTAATGTGTTAATGTCAGTTTTAGTAATTTTTTTTAATTTTTTTTTTTTATATTTTCATTGTTATCTGATCATCTAATATTTACCTTTTTTTTAATACATTTTGAATTTCATACTCTGCAACACACTATTTTTCAGAGAATTTCAAAATATAAAATCTTATTTTGAACGAGTATAGTAAATTATTTATAAGTATTTAATTTTTAAATGAATGGAATAGTGGAACAACATAATTTAGTGTATCCCTGTATTACTCTATTCCACATATCCAAACTTTAATTACCTATTATCAAAACTATTTATAATTATTAATTAATTGCTAATTTGAAAATCGATTTGCTACGTTGAAATTCTCAGAAAAATAATTTGCTTTAGATCATGACATTAAAAATTTATAGTTTAATTCAAAAAATTAAGACTTAAATGCCAAATACGAAAAATAGCAAAATAAATTAAAAATATTGTAAGGTAAACAACTATGTAAAAAAAATAAACATATTTTCAAAAACATTAATACTTTTCGTAAATATAATTAACCAATAATAAAAATTCACCTTGAATAACATATATTATCGTAATAAACAAACTTGTCCCCTCAGCAGTTTAATCAAGGAATATTTTAAAGTTAAAAAACTTAGAATTTGAACGAATACAAAACTAAAAGTAAACACGGATGTTGAGCGTAGCGCCTGATGACGCATTCAGTAAAGTGACGATAATGACGCGAATGCAAAACACGCAACAATATTGTACACGGGTATAATATAATACGTATAAGTATTCACTGAACAAAATACTATTATAAAATTGTTAAAACCTAAACTACAGTAGATTTATACACGGTCCATATATTATGAGGAAAAAAAATATTTTTTCTTATATTATAAAAATGATTACAAAGAGATTTATTATCCATACGCGAATAATAGCTGCATTAACAGCTTGCATTTTTTTTTTTTAAATAAAAATTTCTAAATCAAAAATACTTTTTCGTATATAATATATAAATATATCTTTGTACTATTACTGTTTAGAAGATAAAAATATTCTTGAAATTCAATTTTATTGCCAATAAATTCGACAAAAGTAATTTTAAATCGTTTATATTATATATATTTATATATCGATATTAAAACCAATGAATTAAAAAACGTGTTTAATAGGTACCTACTATATAAAAATATTTATTTATTTATAAATATATATAATGTATATTTAGTGTCCTGTTGAGAATTGATAAATTGAGAATTGTCTAAATTGAAGTATTCTAAAAGTACTCATTATCTCTACACTCATAAATTGAAGTTGAGGTTCTTATTAAATTACTATTTTACTAATTTTTAATACGCTTAAGTTTAGAAATTGTTTACTTGATTTGGTATTTTTATATGTTAATGTATAAATAAAATATACATCCATGAGATATTTATATCTTTTTTTTTTTAATTTCATATTTCAAAACATTTATATATTTATGACATATTTTTAATTGGTGATAATACATTTACCCAAAAACTAATAATATCATTGACATTTTAAGAGAAATGTTCATTTTTGATTTTTATGAATTAGTTATACTATTTAAAAACTTTATTTTTAACTTAACTCAATAAAAAAAATCGAAACAACTAATAAATATAATGGGATTTTGAATCAACTACAATATAATATCATGATTTTTTATTGATTGCATCTCGGTTTTTATTGAAAACTTTTTAAAACAAATTATTTTAAATCATCGCCGCTGTGACTATTTAATTAAACGAATCTTAAGAACAAATTGAAACCACCGTTTTTTTTTTTTTTTGTCGCAATCTACAACTATGGCTGTGATAAATACCCAGTGAAAATACATACAGTTTTTAATATCTTAGTATATTTATCACTGCGCATAAATTTCAAAGAAAGCTTTTAGCGCCGTTAGTGAAGCTATGTATAAAAAGTCACTACTAAAAATTAACCGAATTTTATTATCTATATACGACGCTAAATGCATTATAAAAGGACCAACGCAGACATGAGACCGAGTGTTCGGCAGAAGTTGCATATATATGCTTATAAACCAAATAAATACGATCTACCCCAAAGATCTAAATGAGGGGAGTGGATTTTAACCGACTGTACCTATATGGTATGGCGTCATTTGACGATGTTCACGATCGTAAAAAGGCTTGTGCGATTTTTAAGAGCGAACAGGAAGAATATAACACATAATGCTCGTTTTATATATTATACATATTATTATGAACGAGCGTAAATTGTACGACGGCGATTTAGTGCCTCTCTCGCTCACTCTGAGAAGAACGACGAGTTGTGTCATCGTATTATAGTGTTTTTTTTAGTATGCTAGTGCAATGTTTATTTTTTACGCCAGGACGTGTCGGATCCGAAAGTTTTTAAAAATAAAACGACGGACACACATGAAATTATAATATATATGACATAAAGACGGCCTGTGAACAACTGCCGACGAGAACATATTATAATTGTTATACTATATTACAACGTGTATATACCTAATAAAAACCACTTTTGTTAATCGCCAACACACCTATATTGTGACAGAGTCATCAATGTTATTTTTCAAAAATAAAAACATTACATTTTTGACGGTATAATGTTATGTTTACTTATATTATAACCCTAAGAATTTTATCTTTTTTTAATTATCTAGTATTACTATTAAACAATTTAAATTTCAGATAAGAATGATTATTAAGTTACGATAGCTACCCTTGCAAACTATTCGCATTTATCTAAATATTATAAATGCAACTATCAATGGAAAACAAACTAATTAAAGTTCGATTTTCCAAAGTAATTGTAAATGATAATAACTAAATAACTCAATACATGTGTTAAATAATACAAATTCATAATTTTTATTTTATTTTTAGAATTAGCGGGATAAAAAGAGTTATTCATACATAACTACGTGAATAACGAAAGTAAATTATAATAATCAAATAAAATACACGTTTACAAATTTCCCAATTATTAGCAAAAGTAGGTACTCGGTATTTCATTGTTTTATACACAAGTCACAAATAAATAATAATACGAGTATATACGCACTGATGATGATACATAATTGTAATACATTCAATTTTAAATCGTAATATTATATTCCTCAATCCAAGCGCACTCAGAATCTAAAAATAAGATAAACCTATTTCCCATTAAAAATCACAGTTGAAAACAATTTACATTTCCTTCACAACACGCAACAATCAAACGATTGTAATGTACTTTACAACCTTTTAACAGAATTTCGCCGCTAAAAGGATTGTTTTGCATACAATAATATATATTTCATACATTACTTATTATAATAAAAACGGTGCGCAAAAAAAATGCAGTAAGTATATGACGATTTGGCTTTTCATAATTACACTGCTATATTTTGCAGAATAAAAGATGTTTTAGGAAAGATTCATTATTAAAATTTTGATTATTGTACTTATTATTAGAATTGTTTAGAAACAATGAAAAACCAATTATAGTCGGTACAGAAATAAAACGTTATTAAAAAACAGTGATTTTGACTTATTCTTTTTTACTCATATGCACTATTCATATATATATACTATTTAAACTTATGGCGGTTGACAGCCAGTGTTGATTCTGGAAAACAATTCACAAAGCATAATATTATATTATATCGTCGTAGAACATTTTATAATACAAACGAAACGAACAATTTAATTTAATAATAACATTATGTTGCACTGAAACGTTGTCACCGTATATCTTACTAATGGATTTCGGATAATTCGGTTATCACAGACCGATTTAATTGCGCGAGGCAATGATGATATTATAAAAATGTTCCACAAAGAGTGAGTGAGAGAGGGAGAACTAAATGTCCTCGCGTACGTATAGTGGTAATATTTCATCTTAATCAAATCTCGACAAGGACGACAGACGATATTGCATGATGTGAGGAGGAGGGAGGAGCAAAGAACTGACGCCACTGTCTACGGGCCATTTAACCCGAAACTATATAGCGACCCCCTCACAGTCCTCACGCACACAAGCACACTGCTCCCTACAACGGCAATATTTTTTTCTCTCTAAAAACTGATGGTGGTTTCGGCTCACTTGAAATACGCAGGACTGCCGCCACCTTTTACTATTACACGTATAATACGCCAAACGCAAACGGCCACAGCTGACGTAAACTACCACCACCGACGTTATTATTTTATTATTATTACATACACAGTAGTAATTACGGAATAAAATAGGCACGGACTTTGGGTGCTGTGGATCGAGGTTGAGGAATGGTATAAAAGAGAAAAAAACACGCTATAAAATGTAAAAATGTGCGGTGGTTTTGGTGTTGTGGACGTGTCAGCCCCGCCACAGGGCGCAGGAGGAAGGGTAGCGCCATAACTGCGCTCATTCTTTCAACTTATTTTTTTTTTTTTTTAATCAAATGACCCCAAAAAATAATACGCAGTACGTGAGTGTTTGTTAATAATCGCTAACAAACGACGGGTCACAACAACAACAGCAGAATAATTTCATTAAAAAACATATTAATGTATTGTAATATATACGTCAATTTAAGTACTGCAGACTATGAGAGATCAATAATTCTGGTTATTAGAAAAATGGGTATATACTATATAGAGTCAGATCGCATATCTAGTGCGCAGTGTTTAGAAAAAAAATAAAAACTAATCATAAGTATCCCAAATACTCTACAAATTTGCTTTAAAAAAAAAAAAAAAAAGTATTACTTAAATACTCTCGCAATGTTAGGTTTGTTATTAAATATATATTTGTGTGCATATTTTTTACGCTTAGACTAATAGCGACGAATATACACCTTAAACAGTTTTCCATGGTAAATACTAAATATTAATCATACGCCCGAACAATGAACATATTGATTAAAGTTTTTGAGACGATAACATCAATTGCAGTGCTTACACAATGGCTCTATTTGATAACAATTTGAATATCAAAGTAGTAAGAGAGTAAGCTTTATTACACATTATTATGTACGCTATACGTACCTATATTATACCTACACTTTGTGAGCTTTTAACGGTGCGTGTTACACCTGCAATATCAAACGGAATAAAAAGGTGGGTGTAAAATAGTACGTAATCGACGTTTTTTGCACCTGTACATTATGGATGATAACTGTCGACTATTAAATCGTATACTAAAAAAAAAAAAATCAAATTAGCCATGAATCACTCAGCTATTATTCGATTCAAATTAATTTAATCTCTGTTATACTCTT
The DNA here is from genome assembly GCF_002803265.2 of Melanaphis sacchari. Classification (NCBI taxonomy): domain Eukaryota; kingdom Metazoa; phylum Arthropoda; class Insecta; order Hemiptera; family Aphididae; genus Melanaphis; species Melanaphis sacchari. The sequence continues at coordinate 190,299 of NW_020270843.1, forward strand.
GTCTTCTCCGCGCGTGTCTTGCGGTTCGTAGATTTATTTGGCAAGGTACCTATAAACTGGGAAGGACAAATAAACTTGGCGCGTTATCAATAAATAATATAACAGATAATCTGTCGTAAATTATACAAGTAGTATATTATAATATAATATCTATAATATTTTACGGATAATTATAAATTATATATGACAATGACTATATCATACACATTATACGCAATACGAATTAAAACAAGTACAAAATCCTGTAAATTGAAACATTATATACATACGATAATAATAGAAGTAGGTACTTATAGTACTGAATTGATTAAAAAAAGTAGATACAGCTAAGTATAGAATTTCTCAAAGACTACAAAAAAAAAAAAAAATAATAATAATAATACTAAATTTATATGTAATAACATTTTATCTCGATAAAAAACGACGTCATGAATAGTAGATATATATTAAAAGAATTTACGTGATAATACAATTTACACGCGATTATTATTATTACTAGCTGTTACTATTGTTATAATAATTATTATTTTATATGAGTTTTCCAAAATCGACTTCATTTGTATAGTGAGCACGGTACCCGCGTCAAAGGATTCTTGGCCCGTGGGTTCCATCACAGCTGATTCAACCCTGGTTTTGTTTACACCCCCCTCTACACTACACGAACACAATAGACACTGTATAGCACGTAAATGTCGACGACGACGGTGGAATGAATTTATTTTATTTTTCCTCCGAGCAAGACGACAACAATCGTTGTCTATGCTACTGCAGCTATAAGCTTATATGTATAATATATTTGTATGTATGTGTGTGTTATGTACTATAAACGCTGTTGTAGTGGCGCAGAAATGTTTTCCATCCTGTTTACTCGCCAAAAAACATCATCAACAGCGCACACGCACAGCAACAGAAGAGGAAAGAAGAAAGAGGATGAGGAAGTGATAGAAAAAAAATAATAATAATAATAAAAAAAAAAGCCTTCAGAAAACATGTCGCTTACACATTGCGTTTCACATTGTAATATGTATACGAACATTTACTGGTCTGCGTTATTTTTAATTATCACGTGTGGGATAGCGGAGAAGAGTCGTTTAATTATACATACAACTACAACAATATAATGTATATATAACAGGTCAAATAAAATAAAAAATTATTTTTCATGTCAACACATCCTTTTCTTTTTCCTATTCTATTGTTTTTAAATGTTATTTCTAGTTTTTTTGTTATTTAAAATATAGAAATATAAATACTAGGTACTATAAAGTATCAATTGACTTAAATAATAAAAATCCCTATAATTCGAATTATCCGATGATGCTCATTGTAATAAAAGTACTAATTTATTTTATGAGCTCTCATCAAATGGAGTAAAATTTAATAACGAAACAAAGGAATGGTTAGATTAGGACATACGTATGTGACATTAATAAGCAATTAAATTATGTTATCAAATATGCACATACCATTGATGTCTTGCCTGTCTTGACGATTGTTAAGAAAAAACAAATACATAAAATACATCGTAATTAAGATAATTTTAAGAACTGTAATCAACTTAACAACCATATTGTTAATTTTAATTGTAAAATTCATAGTAATAAAATGAATATTTATTTTCTATCAATCGAAACGAGGCAACATATCATGCATTATGATATTATAATATAATAAACAAAACCATTTCGATAATATTCCTCTGAATGATTATTAATAATAATCGATATGTAATAGGTCACAGACATTTCTTTTAAAATATTTACAACAAAAGAAACAACTATATTATACAATGTATCACAAGCGTTAAGTATAAGCACCTACGAGAAAAGATTAAATATATAATATATAGTTTATACTATGAACATTTATAACTACTATACTTCAATATATAACTATCAGTTAGATTTAAAAAAAATAATAATGAGCAATATTTGTCGGAAAATGCGTATTTTGAAGCAGTTAGAATGTATTTCGATATTTTATTTAAAGCGTTGTCGATAGTTTTTGATTACCTATTCAACATTGCATATTTATTGTTCTGTTGGTATAATTTTTTACGACTAATAATAGTTCTCTTATTTTCAACGACTGTTTTTTTTTTTTTTTTTTTTTAATATGTACTTAACTCAAATTTTTAAGTACTACATCGCTTTTAATTAGTTAGTTGAATGAAAACTAGACTCCCTAAAGAGTAAAGATAGTAATAATAAAATGAATTAACGGTATACTAAAGTTGTGTGTCTGTGTGTATACGTCAAATGTTGTGAAAGCCGAAACCAAAATAGTTGTGTGTTTTAGATATAGGATAAATATATCATTATATATTTATATATATATATATATATATATATAGATAGATAGGTATATTATGTATTATGGAAAAGATTCAATTCGAAAAAAAAAATTAATTAAATTACAAAAGAGATTACATATATGTATTTCATACGTACCATATAAAAAGTCTAGTATATATTGTTCTCATATAATAGATAGGTTAGATAGAGTAATTTCTAGATAATAATAAAAAAAAAAAACTATGCTAGCCAAAAAAGTTTTTTCATTAGTTTTATAGTTTTAATTTCGTATTTAGAAGGCAGTGACACTACAATACCATAAAAACAACTTTGATAACAACATTTGAGTTTATTATTATAATATACTTTAAAACATATTTTTAATGGAGCAATATTAATTTATACATAAATAAAATAAACTTATTTCTTTAACGATTGAGTATAATAAACCCTCTGATATTTTATATACCTGCAGCCAATTTATGTTGTTTATAAAACATTACATTATTATTAAATCAAAAAATATGGTAGCATGGAGACTGAAATATTTATTAATTAAATATGTCATTTAAAAAAATATTCGAAGTCGTATATCCATAAACTGTTTAGTATTCATTCTATTTCAATTCTATCTATATAGGTAGTTATTTTAGTAAAATATCCGTTTTAACTGATATATATATATTTAGAATTCTATATCATCATAAATCGAATTAAATGATTTATAATTAAAAAGATAAAATTTTAAAAATTAATAACACTAAAAATATACTAAAGAATATTATAATTAAACAAACTTTTGATGTTTTATAAACTGTTTGTTTTCAAACTTTTAATCGAATTGAACTTTTTAAATATTTTATACAGAATGTGTTCAAACAGTCACAGAACCTACAAAATACACAGTACCTTTTATATATATAAAATAAAAAAATATCAAAATTATTTATTGAATATATATTGAAAATATATAGATTTTCCTACTTTTGAATGTATTTTAGTTACAATCTATAGATATAACTAAATAGCATATAAGCGCTGCAAGTTATTTAGACAGAATAATTTCGGAATAAATATTTGATCGAAAAACGCAAAACAATATGCCTACGATTTATTAATAGCAGGTAATGACAATCGAGGACGAATTAATAAATATATTAGTACATAAATTATATATCATAAAACTGCAACAGAATATATTATACTGCAGTATTATCGCAGTTGGTACATGCATTTAAAGATTTCAGCAAAGACGGTTGATTATTTATACACACGTGAGACAACAGTTTATCGAGTGTGAGAGGTGCGTTTTTAAATTCAAGAGATCAGTGCTAGTGTATATAAGTACGGAGACAACCGCTTGTACCCTTCAGTTTCTTATTCCAAAAAGACTAGTATGTATCGAAATGATGATACGACAATGGTAAAAGAAGCGGTTGGGGTGGTTAACAGTAAAACACCCCAACGCCGAACGATTCCATATGTGTATATACTACACAAAAATATATATCAAAATACGATACCCCGCGGTGATGTCCAATACAGAAGGGATTGTCGTTATATTCAGTTTTGTACAAATACAATTACGTGTGTTGAAGAATATTTGTTTTAGACAGCAGAAGACTTTTGATGAATTCCAGAGCACAGCAAATATATTATGAGAAAAAGCAACCGTCGCATGATATATTTATAATATATGTATCGTCAATGTTTACTCCCACGCACAAAAACCTAGTATACTGCATGGTGTATGGCGTGCGGTGCAATATCAAAAGAAGTTTTATGACGCACGAATCGTGAGTTACAGGTGAACCGATAAAAAACAAAAATAAATATTACATAGTAACAAAATGAAAAAATGAAAAAATAAATTTTATTTAAAAATGGCAACCTAAATGCAAAAAAAAAGTTACGACTAAATACGATGATATTGTAGCAATTCAGAATTCTTTTATTAGGTAATAAATATTACGAACGCTAGTATAAGATTATATGTAAATAAAAATCGAATTTCGAATATGTAAAAATTTAGTTTTAAAAGTTATAACTTTTTAAAGTTTTTAAGTATTCAAAAATTTAGATGAGAGCAGTACTGGATCAAAATTATATGGAATACCACTGAGTCACACTCTACTTCATTCACCTATATACTTTAAGTTTAGATGTTTAATACTATAATTATAACTACTTATTTATTATTTGTTTTATATATATATATATTTCTACTCAGAAACATATTCTCCTCTTAAACATGAAATTATAACTAATGAAATTAGCTATCAAAATTATATTTAAATAGATATTAACAATTAACATATTAGTGAAATAATAAATGTATGTTTATAGCAATGGCAAGTTATTGATTTAATATTACTTTAAGTCAATACTATTTTTATCAAAATTGAAAAATACCAAATTTAATTTTTAATAATTAAATAACATAGAAGCAAAAGTTTCCAAGGTGAAATAATTTTGAAGTCTTTTTTTGTTAATATTTTCAATTATACTGTTAACCTGTTTTAAAATCTTTTAAATAATACGATATAATTATATGAACAATTTTAACTAATTAACACGTGCTAATCATAATCTTATGATGATGTATACAACCAAACGAAGACACTATAACCCTTTATGTACAATTGGAATTAAAAATTATCAAAATTAGTATAAAAGTAGTTTTTATGAAAATGCCATTAGATATAAGCTAAACTAAAAATGTGGCGTTTCAAATTAAACGAAAATATTATTAAGATCTAGGGTAACATACATTCGCGCGTTTTCATCATCGACGACATATCATGGCGCCAATTATACATATTATTCGTTTCAATGAATATAAATTATATTAACAGTTAATATATAATCTAATAATACATTTTTTTTTTTTTTTTTTTTTTTTTTTTTTTAATCCACCAATTGCATTCTACTGTAGGTAGACGTAATAGTTCCACTACTGCAGTTGTCGTCGGGTTTGTACCAGCACACAGAGAGGATTATGTTATTAGATTAACAGTAAGTTATAGGGGCGAGGAAACAATTCCACTAAAAGCTTAAACGCTTAAAATGGCCGAGCTCATAAAAGAGTTCTATACTTTTACCCCTCTTAGTCACATTTCCATGCTTAAAATTTTGAATAATCTTATATACGTAATAAATTGATAATAACTCAAAATTCTGTTAGGGATAAACAAAGATAATGTTTTAGCATTATGTAGTTTAATTTATATCAATTTAAATACAATAACTGGAAGTGGTTTTCAAACTGTACACATAAAATATAAAGATTTTTAAACTCAATTTTCAAAACACAGACGTTTAAGTTAAAACTTTATTTCTTATAGGCTATAGCATAATGTTCGATTAAGTATAATGAATATTATTGTATTACTTAACGTAGTATAGAGTTTAACTATTACATACAAGGCAAACCAAATCTATTAAAACCTAGATTTTTTTCACAATAAACAAAATATTATGTTAATTTTATAACAACATTGTTATAGTGATTGTTTTGTTGAAAAATAAATTACCAAATGATATTTAAATTCATAAAATTAATTTAAGATTATGCTTATTGTATAAAATAATAATTTCACATTACGTCTTACGTTAATAAGTATAAATAGTTAATATTTATTTTTACACATTTTTAATAAAAAAAACCTTAATGGGGTAACATAAATGTAAATTAAATACAAAATATCAAAAATAAAATAGATTCAAAAGTTAAAATACAACTTAAAAGAATTACACACAGACACTACTGAAATATTAAATATATAATAAAAGAAAACTTGTAAACGAAAAGAAAATATGATAACAGTCCGGAAAAAGTTTGGTAAACGTAATCCGAACATTTTAAAAATAAAATAAATAAATGACCGATTGCAAGCTTTTATTATATGTGAATAATACGTTGTTAACGTTATGTACTATCGTTCTCAGAATGATTAGTATGTTTTCTTTTTTTACTCGCAACCACTTCCGGTTTTCGTGTCTATAACGATATACATGCTGCACACAGCGCTGCAGTGTGGTGATCAGATTTTTTCCACCCGGGGGACACACATTTCCGGTCGTTCGCTGTTGGTCATGGAAGGAAAAACAAGCCGGAGTATAATATATATATATATATATATATATATATAAAGAATAATAGACGAAAAGTAAAAGAAAACATTTTTAGTGCCTACACGTGGCCACAATATATGTACATTAAGCCTTCTCGATATTTTCGTACAAACCCCAGTAATGGTCTAAAGGGGCACTCTACCCCTTGCAGTGTCACTTTACCACCCTCACAGCATAACCCGATCCTGTTTGCACTCACGCACGCACACACACTCGCGTCTTCGGGTCGGATTGCATTCAGCCATGCACACGATTTCACCGCTCCGAATTCTTGTTTGTTGCTGCAGTTTAGTGCGGGTTGCCGGAAAGCTCCCCAAAATAGCATAAGGTTTCAAAAATACACACACACACACATATATATATAAATATATATATGTACATTTATACCAACATATTCAAATTAGTGTCGACGTAAATCTGTAAAAGTCACTGGTAACGTTTCAAGAATCTCGTTTCTGGGTAAATCGCGCGTTAAATAACATATATAAAATATACATAATAGTATTGTGTATGTTATGCAACTTCTATATTAATACTGTAGAAGTACTAAAGACCTAAGGTAAACATCAGATTTAAGAATTATAGCTTGGTTATCTAAAAATACGAGCTCTACATCTAATGTAACACATATTACATAACATATATAAACTGCGCACCTACATTGTTTTTAATGGAGTTGATGTGCAATTAATAAATTGTACTTAAACAATTATGCATTTCGAATCATACGCTCATATGCATTTTACAAGGTTATGCATAACCACCAAAACAATTTTAGAAACCAACCTTATTATATTATTCATTGTGTTGTTATACTTAAATATTATTAATAAATAAAACAATTAATACAATTTGAACATTCGTGAACCAGTGGATAGGTAATTTAGTAATATTATTATATTTTGTATGTATTGCTTCCGTGCTTACATTAAACATTTTTTCAGAATAATGTTCATTCAATAAATAACGGTTTTTATAAAGATAGATAGTGTAATTTCTAGGTTTTTGAATTATTAGAGTGTATGATAAATTTTAACAGAAATTAGCCTACCACGACAGAGCTGGTTAATATTAAATCTTATTAACACCACGGGCGCGTGTACGTCATAAACATTTACACTTTCAGAATGGTAAATTAAAGCAATTTAAACAACGACTATGAAATTAGTAAAACACAGAACTTACGTTTTAATAAGAATTACTTTATACTACTACTAACACTGTGTCAATTAGAATAATGAATAAAACAAATTAAAATTAACATCATAGCCATATAAACATAAACACGTTGGCGAATTCAACGTAAAGTATAACAAGTATAATTGTCGTGTAGTGACATTTCAAATTTTAGTAAGAAAAACTAATCATAGACCTGACATAAATCAGATGATATTGTACGTAAACTAAATGAAAACATGTATTTTTATCCAACCAGTATACAAATCGCAACATAGTTAAATACGTCATAAGCTATAACTTATAATTCTATAATAATTTTAGCCAAACAATGAATATACATATTAATAAAAAGTAATATACAATCAATAAAAAGAAAAAAAATACTAACGGCTACTTAATAAATAAACTAATATTTGGCTGTCTATAATAATGGTTTTACAACAATATAACAAATAGTATACTTACTAAATTAATACTATCACAACTCTTCTGCTCTATTGATGGTATAGTCAATGTACATATTATTATAATATATATTACCTGAAAAAAAAATACATAACCGTTAATATTCATATAATTAGTATATTCTCACACGTTATGATTTTAATCATAATGAGATTTTATCGTTACAAAAGAGGAAAAAATTTATTAGAAAAAAAACATGCATGCATTATTCTGTTTATACATAATATATATATTTATATATATACACAACGAAATGCTCTTTCGGAAACCTTGAAGGGAATAATAACCTTTTTGGAGCGATGTGTTGGATTTGGGTACGAGTTAACATTTGGATTCACATAACAATTGAATTAAGTATGTTTCATTACATTTTTAAGCTACGTTTTGAATTCGCCACCCTGCTTATAATATACGGTGAGCACTGAGCATAATATTATATTAAGTGAGATGGAATAACCACAGTGCACTTGATATAGACACAATAGGAAAAGAAAAATGAATAATTCTGTAGAACGAATACAGTATATAATACGCGTACACTGGCACACAAAACTAACCTGAGAAAAAAAATATACAAACACAGACTTATTTAATCACATTGACGATAATTTATTTGAATTGTGGATTTGTGTTACATCCCGTTAAGACTGTGCATATAATAAAATACGATTAAGTTTTTTCGGACATTATTTTAACCCAATGTGCGCATTGTATAAATAATGAGGTTTATTCAAAATATACGACATTTGTTTGACTTCAGTACTAACAGATTGGCTTCATGTCCGAATCCTCTCAAATACAATTTGTGAATGTGTATTGTTGACGTTATATTTTAAATTAAACAATTTAAAGCGAAAAACAAATTAATTTTTTACCATATTGAAAACATTTGAATTTTGCCACTCTATTACTTATATATATATATATATATATATCCATTCACAGAATATTTGTTTTAAAGATAATATGCTCGATATATGTATCATGCTAATTAATAACAGCAGTAAATCAACATCGAATAAATCGCGGAAAATGCAAAATTATTAAATAAATTCAATCATAAATCATAAAAAATGTAATTATGTATAATACAGATTACTCGTTTTAATTACCAACCAATGATAAATGCCCTAAATATTTCTTTTCGATAAAAGTGAATTTAATAAGTTTTAATGAAAATTGAAAATTAATTATTTATTCACCAACTAATTCAACACAATATTATGATTATTTTATTATCTTGATTTTAGTTGATTTTTATTTATACTAGTGGTCGTCCAGTGAAGTCTTCAGTTTTTAATAGAGCTCTATATTAAAAATTGCTTCATTGTTGTAATCGCTCAAAAAATCTTTACTAAAATAAACTTTAATCTTTTATATTAAATTTATCGATATAAATTAACTCGTAAGTTAGTTAAAGAATTATTACCTAATATTTAATTTTCATTAAAAATATTTCCATAAAAAAAAAAAAAAATAATAAAAAAAAACATTTTATACACTTTAAAAAAAAAGTGGTATAGGTGCTTAAAAATAATTATATAAAGTTTTTATTTATTAAGATATTGAGTACATTATATTGTGCTATATATATATATATATAATGTCATGAAATGTTATTAATGATTGATATCACCTAAACTACAGTTCGAAACAATTATGAAAATAAATCACTCAGTATATTATAGTGTTAATAAGGTGAACAAAACCTGTGATATTTGGCAAAAAAGGCAATAACAGTAATAACAATCACAACGTGGTGTCGATTGTTCTGGACGTTTCACAAGATAAACGACTTCCAGTTGAAAGGACAAAAATTCAAGCTGACGGAAAACCCACGAAGTAAACGTCATCCTCTTTCTATCCCCCCTCAGTGGTCGTCAAGAGCAAACAAGTGGATAGGCCCTGACAGAATTTTTAAAAGGCTATCGGGCGAAACGGAAAATCTCCACACCAAATTCGTGTACGAGACATACCCTTCCTTATATAGTACTCACGCTTTCAATAGAGGGTGCAAAAAATACATTTAATACGCTGTCAACCAATCGATCAGTTATTTTATTTTAGTTTCGTATCCACTACCCTAACTTCATCGCCCTTCTATAAGCACTACGTTCAGTAATTCATCAAAAAATATTTATAAAAAAACTTTTTGATTTTATCCTAATTGCTGATGGCATATTTGGGGTGTCCTTGTAACCTCACTTTCACAAACATTTCCTAAGCTTTATTATTGGTGCCAAAAGATAAGGGTGAGATTATGCAACGTTCGCAATCAAAGTACATACTTTCGAAACAAAAATAAGTTAGATAATATTTTTCAAAATATATTTATTTGTTTACAAACATTGTTGCAATTATTGAAAAATACAAAATAATTCAACGCAAGAATAGTTATAATTATGAATCAATTAAAAATAAAAACAGATATAATAATATAATAAGATTTAGGCGAAGTAAAATCGACAATGTGTTGTTTTTTCAAAATAAATTTAAGCATCGCATTTGTTGCTTCAATAAAATATATACATTGCTAATTTTCCGCTCGATTTAGTTACTTATAGACCATATATAAAAACGTGTCGATATATATATTTTACATTTGGCCTAACAATGCAGTTTATATAGATCAGATCATTGATCTTTATTATAAAACGTCATGCCTCATAACAGCAGTTATCAAAACCGGTACTTTTTAATAAAATTATACGTCACAGAAAATATTGTACTAATGGAAGGCACCTTCTATCACATTGTCTATAACATTTTTAAATCATATTTTTCTGAAATGAAAATATATACTTCTTATGGAAGTAATATCTATATATATATAAAAAAAAAAGTGCTGGTATAGTATGTAAGTAAACACGAAATATATATTTTTTTTATTACTATTATATTTAAATGTGATGAATTATTTAATCATTATCAATCAAGAATGTTTCATTGATCATAATTTTAAGAAAAAACTCTAATATATGCTTACAAGTAGCAAAACACAGCATTGAATAAAGAAATTAGTCTTACAATTAATAGTACAAACAATATTAATTCTAGCATTGATACTTGAAAAAATTACTATTAACAGTTTTTGTCAAACTATGTAATTTTAATTTATAGATAAATTGTAATTATTTACTTTTACATGTTACGATTGAAGTAATTATTTAATGAATGCAACTTAATAATATGTAATAACTGCAGAAAACAATTGTATTCAGAATTAAAAATAAAAATGTGATATTATATGTTTTAACCAGATATGCATCCCCATTAATTTTAAGTATGAGTATCTACTTATTTTTACCTACCATATTTCCAAATATTTTAATTTAATATACCATTTAAGGAGCACTTTTTTTAAATGATAAATTTCTTTTTTCTTATTAATTTTAAAAATAATGCATTTTTTTAAATAAATTTTAATTTAATTTGAAATTTGGATAAAAATCACCAATAGAAAGTATTTATATGGTAGAAAATAAGTAAATATACGATAATATGATCCTTAACTACACTTACAAATTGTATACATTTTAATTTGAACAAATACATTAGCAAAAGAAAAAATTGGATTGAAGTTGCTTAAAAATCACTCAATGACATTGGTGAAACATGATACATATATTTCATTAAAAATATAGCGTAGCTTAACGAAAAGTAATTTATGAACTAGCTGCTGTGTTTCGAAAAGTTTTGATGGATTTACGATGAAAAGTGTTTGTAGTAACACTTAAAAATAAACTTTTTCACGAAAAAGTGTTCGATAACTTGTTTGTCATATAAGTCATTATGGTCTCTAAAATAAGGTTGAACTGTAAGGATCATTGAGCTGGGTATAAGCAGTATGTGTGTGCTTTGGTTAATAAATAGTTAGAAAATTCTATTACATTTCTCAGCAATAGGAAAAAAAACCCGAACAGTACTACAAATCGCTTTACAGTCGAATATATATACACATATACCTATATGTCGATGCATGAACGCATGACAAAATTACAGATAAGTAAAAAACACGATAAATGGTATGTACACCAAAAAATATATCACGTAAACGTTCAGAAACCGGATTTCATTATTGACGTACGTCATAAATATACAGTTTTTGTAAGTATACATCGCACAGTTTAATTCAATCAAAATCGAATGCTCATTTTTAAACCAATGTACTTTGATCTATTAGTGCTATTAAAGTTAAATATATAATTAAGTTATTTTAAGTATTACCGTTATAAACTTTGTATATATATAAAATTAAATTTGTACATAATACCATATATTTAAAAATAAAACAATAGAATGTATGCAGTATAATAACACAATCAAAATCGTATTTAAATTAAAAAAATAAACTTATATTTTTTCTTGACTCTTAGTTATATCATCACAATATATATAAATATGATTTATTGAATTTCAGATGTATATAAATTAAAAATACTAAATTAACTTTTTTTTATCAACAAGCATATGGGTTTCCCACACAAAATATCCAGATGTTTATCATATTATGCAATTGTCTCACAGTTCAATACTCATTAGGAAAATATATATTATTAGTTTATTTTTTTCTGTGACGATCGTTATAATACTTAAATTAGACACGTAGTTTTAATAATTTTAATAACTTAATTAATAATTTTATAAAAACAAATTTATACAGTTATAAATACACGAAAAGTATTATTGTTTTCCATTTTTCCTACTTAGAGACTATATAATTATGAGAATCTACAAATAAATTTTATCTGATTTTTAAAAATAATTAAAATATTGAATATAAATTATTAAATGTATGCAATCAAACACAAAGTATATAAAAATTAAATTTAAGAATTAGCAGTAGATTCGTCAGTCCTCGTTAATCTACCATTTGCATTGTTCCACGATAATAGAGAGAAATAATCTAATAATCATGACAACTAAATCAGAACATTCACTGACATGCAGAAAAACAATTAAAAATAATTTTAATTTGATGATTTAAATTATCCAATTGAGAATATACAAATAAATCAGATTATCATGATAATAATAATTGGATAATAATACGTTTTAAATAATATACTAATCTTATATTTTATCTACCTCTCTATATCTCACGTATTAAAAATATTTTAATTTTGTCGATATATCTAAATTTCAAAACTTCACTACTGAATTTAAAATCAGGTGTTTAATCGACTAATAGGTGACGATAATTTTTTAGTCCGATATATAATACTTATACAGCCTTATACATAGATCACATGTGTTACATTACTCCGTATAACGGTGAAAATTAGTTTTGGGTTCGACGATGAACTTTCCAGAGACAATCCTCATTGTGAACCCTTTAAATGACCTACCGAATTACATTCAATTATTCACAAACTTGACCGATTCACTTACCCAAAAAGCTCCCAACGAAAACAATATATTAAGACATATATTATACCCAAAAATAATGTATTATACTACATGAAAAAATAACCATGGGTCACGCATTATATGCGATGGATCATATTGTGTAGCTAACACGTGTACATGGCCGAGAATTTAAAAATAAGTTTTAGTTGTAAAAGTTTCTGCTATTAACGTTCACCCATACACGTCGTACTTTTATATCTATCTTGTATATTCTTTATAATATATTAACACAATTTAACGAATGATCACCCACACAGTACGACAGTATTTGCATGGAAACAAAACTATAATAAAACAACTACAATAATAATTAATAACCATAAAATTCTCTATAAAAAAATCATATACTGAAGCTTATCACATTACAATAATTGTTGAACAGTTTTTCAATATGCGGCTCGATTCGTGAATATAGTGAAATACTAGATAAACAATTAAATAGTGCATATATACAGAACAAGAACAATTCAATGATAATAAATGTGTGTGTTTTTAACGTCAGAAAAAAAAATATTGTCTATATAACTTGTTTGAAAGGATGGATGGAAGGATCGCTGAAATTCGTTGTCTAATGTAACGGACGAGAGGGGTTCACTTTGTTTACTTTATATAATGTAGCACGCCGCCATACTACGGTATATAATTACTAATGGAATACAATAGCTAGACAAGGGGATAGGTGGAAACTTGAGTCTACAAAAGTTTCTGATCTATGTGTGTATATATATGTACAGGTATACGTAGAAGGGGCATTATAGAAATTCAATCGAATGTAACTGCACATTGAAGTTTGTTTGTATACCATCGTAACGACACCACTGCTGCAGGTAAAAACATTTCTCGTCAGTTCACAGCGAAAAACTGTCATTATCGCTGCGCAAAAATATTCGTGACCGTCGACCAGAACTTTGTACCCTCGCCGTACATCATCTCTCAAGGGACCGATTTCGACGCATTTTTTTCTTCATAAATTTCCATGAACAAACCTAATACTAGTTGTTATTGTTGCGGTCAGACTTTGTTATTGAATGGTTGTTTGACTATTTGAAACGACAAGGGGACTATAGAACCATCGAATTTACAATAGAAACAAAAGTCGTGAGGGGAAAAAACGGATATGAAATGTATCTAACAATTAGTGGTTTAAGTGGGTAATTGTTTCTTAATGTACTAAGTTCTGAACACAAATTACACAATGTGTTCCCTGTACATATAAATAAGATCTAATTAGTAATACATTATACATTGATCAGACGATGATTACAAGGTTAACTTCTCTTTTTAAAACAATACGATCTTAGACAAACACAAAATTAAATTTATCTTAAACTTGGAACTTCAATATAATATTTTGCTTTCGTATAAATTTGATAATTTATTTCCTCACAATACATTATATGTATATAATGTACAATATATATATATTTATCTAATATAATATTACATAAATATATATACTATAAACATTTAATCAATCAAACAAAAATATAACTTCTTAAGGTTGTTACACTAATGTTAAAACAAAGAAAATAAATTATTCTAAAATCGATACCAAATATTGCTAGAAATGAATGAATTATACAAATAATACAAACATAAGATTTCACAATAATTTTAAAACACAAAAAGTCGACCTTTAATCTGTAGTTTAAAGTAAAATATTGTAACCGATTTGGCCAATCCGAACTCTAAAAACTATTAAAACATACAAAAAAAATATACATTAGGTACTTTTTCATAAAAAAAAATTAATCTATTCTATTGAGAATAGATATGGTATCAATTTGTGTATTATTTTTTCAAAATACTAATAAAATATACAAAAATAGAAAACAAAATACAAAATCAAATGGATACTGATTCAGCTGAAATTGGATATAAATCTAGATGTAGGTACTGCAGAAGAAGTTATATTTCAATCAAATATATTATCTGTGTAACATCATGAAATGTGTTTACGACGGAAAAAGCAACCACAATCGTAGAATATTCGATTCAGCCAGAAAAATAACAATATTTTACGTCTAGCATGTGTCATTGAAAAAAAAAATTGTACTTTTTGATTTATACCTACAATGATAATCATGGATAATTTATACATACAACGTCGAGATAGACTGATAGTTGTGTCAACAACGATTTTTAATATAAACGTAGGCGTTTTAAAATTTATATTAGGAAATTCCACATTTATTTTGTATTTTATAAGAATTTTGCAAGTATGAACTATTTTAAATTAAACATTTCTTTTTTTGATTGTACAGCAACAAATATCTGTTTAATTAAAAACTATGTAATAGATTATTACAACTACAAAACATGTCAATACTCTTAGCATAGTAAATAATAATAAAGCTATATTACCGTATAAAAAAAATAATTTTATTACTGTACAACATATAATACAACTCAATTCAAATCAAATTAAAATATTGATCATTATGATTTTTAAACTTAATAAAAAACAAAACAATATAACATCACATCAATCGGCACGTACCTACTATTATATATATTTAAAACACTTGAAAGTGAAGAAACAAAAGTTTTTGTAAATTGTTTAACAATAATTAATATTAACATTCACGACATTTATAAAACTTCACTATTCTTTTTTACTTATATTAACAACACATGTAAATTATAAAAATACATGATGACTCAAGATACCGTATAAACGCACAATAAAATCAACTTGATTTATAGATCGGAAAGATTTCCATACGATACACGTTTATCAATCATCAACTTAATGTTATATTATAAATACAAGCCAAACACTTATGTACATCTTATCAAATAAAAAAAAAAACTTAGAAGTAGTACTATTAATTAAATGGCACAAAAGTACCTGTCAATTGTAAATTACCTTAAACTATCTGTATTTACTCATATAAGTTATTTCATACATAATTATAAATTTTATTTAGTTTAATAATTATTAAATAATGTCTTTCTACTAATAATACACCAAATACGCATCTAAACTATACATGTTTATTATTGTGTAGTCTATATATATATATACATGTTTAGATTTATTAAAATAGCATAAAAAATCATAATATCAATAAAAAGGACGCAAATATATGTTGATATCGCATGTCGTACGCTTAGTTCTTCTGAACACCCTCTTAAATTTTCACGGTCCAAGTCATTCTTTTTTTCAAATGCGGATTACAATGGGTGATGGTTTTGGTGTGTAAGAGTAAAGTTTCTCTATACGTTGAAAACCAGCAACGGAAAAACTTCAAAAAAGTTTCATAAAGCCTCGTTTTTCATAAATAAAAAAACACCCTTTTGACCTGTTCAACGTTTGTGTGCATATTATGTGTAGACACCCAACTTGGCTATCATCCTAGATCGCGGGCGCTCGCGTAGTATACAACTATTACACCAAGGATTCGCCGTTATTAATGTACACTTCAAAATTATATTTTAACAGTGTATGTCTGTAAAGTTTTTATTTATACGAGTGAAGGACGTACGAGATATTGATCTATGGATTATTCAAAGGGTGCTCGATTATTCAAAGAGACCAACCAACGTAGAGAGAAAACGAAAGAGAAGGCTTTACCTAGACATCGGAGCGGAGTTAATGCATTTTAACTTGTTCACGGCCCATTAGACGATAAACGTCGACTTGATGACCCGGATTCGAATAATTACAAAAGGTTTGGGGTAGTGGTTTGAATGTAACTGCAGTGCGCATATTTTCCACTGACTCTTGGGAGACAAATTTAGGGGTAGTCGAGAGTACGGCTACAGTAGACACAGCCACCACTACCGTTGACCCGTGGGAGTCCTCCACACCATCATAGGAATGACGGTTTCCAACAAATATTGTCGCTAAAGCCACTATAATCTATCCTTTTGGAATGAAGAGATAACAGTTACTATACATAACTAGTCTTAACCCCACGATAAAGCACTGCAATTGAAAGTTGTAAAGGAATATTTAATTGAAGCATCATTGAGATTTAAATTTAAGAGAACATTTATTATACATTAGTAAATTAATTATCACAACATATATTACACTTAATCAAATAATATCAGTTTAGAATATGTTGACACTGTTGGCAGCTATAAGATCCAAAATTAGATTTCTCTGATATTTATCATCACCATCAAATGGTATTATTGGAGATTTACTTAAAAAAAATGTTGTTATAAAAATTTCTCCGGAGTAATTTAAATTCCATAAATACATATACTTCAACTAAATAACTTAAATCAAATATATTCATTAATTAATTTAGGATAAATTTCAAAATGAATTTCTTAAACATACGACTAATCATTAGCTAAATTATTTTTATAACTTTTAACATGAGATTAAATTTGACCTAACGAATAAAAAAAACTTCAAAAATTAAATTAAATCTTGAGCCTTTATGATTTTTTTAATATTTTTAAACAACATGCATAAAACTTATTTATTTCATAAAACCAATATTAAAAATAATATTTATATTGTACTTTAATTTAAATTAAAACATTATTATTGTAATGAATCTTTCAAAATAAAAAAATGTACAAAGAAATAAATAAAAAAAAGAAAATTTTAATTCTTTTAATATTTTATCGTATATTATATTTTATATGACACCATTATTATTGTCAATAATACATTTTAGTTGTAATTACATATACATTTAAGGATACGATGAGAATAAAATAATTCAGCACAAATTAGCCCATTAACAATATTAAGATATTACATCAAAAACCCTTCAAAATACTCAGAAAATCAGAAAGTCAGATTTTCTTAGCTAAAAAAAAAAAAAAAAAAGAATAGATAAAACAATAAATATAATGGATCATTTCTAATTAATTGTGACGTCTAAATTAAAGGTTTTTTATTAATATTATTATTTTTGACCTAAGTACAGGGGAAGAAGCAAATTCCATGGTTAAATGAACTCGGATGACAAACGATTTGAGGGAAGGGGAGCTTAAACGCAGCGTATCATTAAAGCTCTATATAGGTCTACATAAAGTGATTAATGATGTAAAAAATTTCTATACGCTAGCACTAAAGTTGTATACCAAAGAGGGGAAGAATTGCATCTGTGAGGGTTTTAAAACCTATTTTCGATATTTTTCACAAAAACTGCTAATTGTCGGCAAGTCCAAGGGGTCGCCTAGACACTCAAATAAGTTTATATACATTTATCTCGATTTATTGAATGGAGTAAAATACATATATATATATAATATATATAAGTTAAATAGGTAAGGGTAGAAGTGTGCAGTATAACCGTATGCTTTATGGTGCGGAAAACGATTTCTGACACGATCCGGTGATTTCTATCCGAACACAGTATGTTATATATATACACACGTGAGACATTTGTCCAAGTGTATGGGTATATACACACATTTCTCCAATGACAGGTAGGAAAAATGAATTTTTTCACAGGAAATCAAAAATTATC
The DNA here is from genome assembly GCF_002803265.2 of Melanaphis sacchari. Lineage (NCBI taxonomy): Eukaryota > Metazoa > Arthropoda > Insecta > Hemiptera > Aphididae > Melanaphis > Melanaphis sacchari. Next base: position 209,221 of record NW_020270843.1, read on the forward strand.
TATATAGTGTATCTAATGGTCACTGATTGTGGTTGATCGATCGATAGACCGAGTTAAATTTAAAGGTGTGATACAGGTCTCAATGAAACAAAACCCAGTGGGGTAAACAATTTATATATATATATATATTACGTATTATAGCATGAATTATTATAGTAATTACAGTTGAAACACGTCTACAGCGTACAACTATTTTAGGTTAACTTAAAATTATTTATTTATACATATATATATATTATTTCGGTAGATAATTGCACGTACTTACATCGATCATTTAATGTTAGATAAGGCACTACAGCGTAAACTATGCAAGGTGTAAATAGACCGCAGCATATTAAAGTAGAAATTGCTTTAACGTATATTAGAAAGGATTGTTTGAAATAATCATTGGCGGTTAAGTTTTGTTCAAGATTTTGCATTCTTCTAACTCTGAATATCGTTAAATTGGATAATTGAAAGCGTGAAATGAAAACAAATAAATTAATACCTTTATATTTAAATTATCCTGATAGCTTCATTAATTACACATTACAATCAGTATAATGATTAGTTTAAGTACAAAACATTATAATTATATATGATAATAAAATAAAAATTAATTTGTATCCGATAACAACAAGTAGGTATTTATTTATTTTATTGAAGTTGACAATAGTTTTAATTATTTTACTTACGCAATGAATCTGAGTTAAAAAAAAATTCAATAGTTTTAATTTTAATAAATTTGATTTCAAGATGATTAAACCAAGATGAACAAATGTTGATTTATTTCACAAACTTTATGTTTAACAAATCACTTTCCAGATGAGTACACATTAATTTAGTTCCCAAATATTAATGAATATAAATTGAAATCCATTATTAATAAAAAAAAAAAAAAATAAAAAAATACTACGTTATTACATTTGCATCAATATTTTTGTATTTTAACTATTTAAAATATTATATTTCCAATAATTACATACATATTGATTCAGCTATCTCTATCTACTATAATAATACAACAATACGCAACGACTATACAACTATTTAATTTAAAGAGAATGTCTCAAAAATATTATTTCCAACAACATTTCAAAAAACGCATTAAGAGAAAATAATTAAAAATTAAAAATCGTTAAAAAAAATACAATAAAATTGTATGCACAAGGTTTTCTTATATTCTAGGATCATAACATTTTTCTTTTACATGATTAATCTGTAAAATATGAACGATATAATCATATTTATAAATATTGAGTTTAACAACCGTACAGCCTTTTTAGTGTTATAATTTTATAACATATTAAACAGTTAGGCATAAAACTCGAAATCTACCTATTATATTTTATTATAATTTCTGATGGTCATCAGAAAGATTATACACAACCAACTAATATACATCAGGTGTGTACTGAGTGGGTACCTTAAGATAATTTAACAATTAAATTATGTTATTTTTGAAGTGTAATCACAAAAAGCAATAAATTATTTAAAATCAAATAAATAATAATAAAAAAAAAAAACAACAACAACCACACCAACAAACAGACATTTGTATCCGAATACAAAATTCATCAACGGCATAAGAAACACGATGTTGTGACTTGTAAAGGAATTTCCAAACCATTTCTCCACCATCTTCTCTGCTTTATTATAATTATTGTAGGCAATAAAACAAAATCTTTTTCCAAACATTCACATCTGGTCTTTTCGGGATTGAAGAAGACGGCAGTTGTTGCAGATGGTGTATGCCATACAAAAAGGGGGGAACGAAAAATTAGAAACACATTTGGAGAACACGGTCGTGTTAAATACATTGTTTGTTTAACCGAATCATTGATGGGCCATCTATAATTTCCGGTAATTTTTCATTTACAATAAAACATAAATTATCGCAAACGACACTATTATAATTAGGTATTAAACTTCGCACTATTAATGCGATATCAACTATAATATATTTATATTTTTTTTTATCCACTAACGCAAATTGTATTATTCAACAATGAGAGAATTTCAAATAACAATAACATGTATTATTGACTTATGAACACAGCTCTATTTTTGGAGCAAAAAAAAAAAAATAAAGATTAAAATCTTAAATCCACTAATATAAATCCCTTAAACAAAAGAACTTCATATAACTTCTTAAATCAGAAAAAGCTCAATGCAGACCTCTTAATTTCAATAAGATACAAGGCTATTTCAATTCCGAAATTTTTACATTTTATAAAATTAAATTAAAAGGAAACAACTGTAACTAATACATTCTTAGAAATCATACTAATAGTTTAATAATATAATTTTTCAAGTTATTACTTTCGACAGTCACTATTATTAATATAAGTATATATTATAGTACAGTAAAAAAATTAATATATTTTATTTTATAGGTTTATTTACTTTTTCATAAAATTCTATATAGTGAGTAATATAAATATACATATAAAATTTTTTTAATCTTTTAAAAATCAAACTACGACTCAAAGAAAAAAAATATGAACATGTTAAAAGAAAAAAAACTATTTAAAACGATTTTATGTAACTTCGATTGTAAAATATAAAAAAAATCTACATATAATTATATTTTAATATTCTAAGCTGCAAATAAAATTAGTTATTTTTCAAATAACATAATATCTAAACGTAGTGTCTACCAGTGGCGTGGCGAAGTGAAATATTTTATCGGGCAATTTATTTTTTGAATAACCTACCACCCCTTAATTCTTACACAGTACCCGCTACCCATGACCCATGTGCCATACTATATACAACAAAAAAGTACCTTTATTAAATCAATATAAATTACTTTATTTTACAAACGGCTGAAACCTGGATATTTCCGAGTTTATGATTCTAAAAATAGATTATATCGCAATAATATAATATTCTCAAGATGCTTATGCCGGAATGCCTATGCCGATGCCCTCATAGTCACTAGCATAATACTATAATTTCTTATTTTAATTTATTGCTTATTCGCAGAATGTACACTGTAGTATAATGTGTAATTAATAATATGTAGGTATACTATTAGATAGCTTTTCTTAGCATAATTATAACTATTGAAGTTATTATTCTTATTAAATAACAAATTAATTCAGATGATGTAGTCAGGTAGTCTTGTATAATAATATTTCTTACTAAATCCAGTACCCACCAACCCAGCACCCACCCCTTAAAAATGATCGGGCATCTGCCCTTCAAAATCACGGTCAACACGCCACTGGTGTCTACTCGTACAAGCAATATATGCATAAAATACAAATTTCTTTAAATTTAACTTTTAACATTTTTTTATCTGTTATATAAAATAATCGAAATAAATAATAACTATATAAACGACAAACGTACAGAAATATATATTACAATCAATATTTTCATAAAGTTAAATGGTATAACATGCGCTACACTAATAAAAGTATACAACTTAAAAGAAGCTTGTAAAAACACGCGGAAGATCCCTCAAATCAGTATTATTACAATAAGACAACTGCAACTTTACTTCAAAAACGTAATGTTCATGTATTGCTTATACAGCTAAAAAAAAAATCTTGTCAGTTTCATTTACTTCAAATTAATAATAACAAACCACAGAAAAATCACGAGCGATAAAAACAAAGAATTTAAAACACGAAGTATAATAATAAAAATAAAAAATTGATTTATATGATCTAAGTAAAAATTTTACCATCATCTATATTTGTAGGTTCCAAATACATAAACAATATTATTAAAACTATATACGAATTTTATGATTTAAAATTATATCATATTATATTTATTGGCTACTACTACCTATTTATTTTAGATCCAGATATCGATTTCTAAAATTATATTTGATTTTTATGAAATTCATACTTTGTAAAAACTTAATTAGTAAAGAAAAACCATTTTGAAAGGTTCATGTAACACAATTAAAGTTTAGGATATAAGAAAAAGTGTAACTATGTAAAAGCTTATAAAATGTTGAGAAAGATAAAACAAACTCTACTTTTTAATTATTGTTGGACTATAATAATACTAAAACTAATGTATACAGCATTAATTTTATAGATACCTGGACACAATATCGAAATTATTTCTGTATTTTCAAACAGAGTTGTAAGTTAAATTTAGGTAGTCAAAAACGAATCTACTTAAAAAAATTAATCTACACATGTACCAAACAATGATATATATTTACTTTAATATGTATATATTGTATAGTGAATACATATATTTTTCTATTTTACGAACCAAATATACAATTTAATTAACAGTAAACATTCATTATTTTTATTTTTAGAGGTTATATTAATATAAAATTAAGATGTTTGAATTAAATTTTAGTAAATAACTGTTTAAAAATTAAGTGCACATATTATAAATTTGTATTAAAGGGTTTTGAGATGTTAATATACACAATATCAATTTAATCATTTTAATCTTACATGAAAATATTATATTTAAAATTCTATTAATATACGCAATAGCCAATAAGTATAGCAATAAATATTACTCGTTTAATATTGCATAACATGAATAATAACTTGGATCTTAATATTATGATACTACATCAAATACAGAAATTATAAGACATTTTGTTAAAATTAAAAATAATAATATGAAATTGAAATTAGTTTCCCCGGAAAATTCATATTCTTTAAAAATTGTTTTTTAACCACATATAGGTATCATTTTAACCGTTATTTTGTAATATAATATTATTTAAGTATGTATGTATTATAGTTAATATAAATATACGCTTAAATATTTGATTGTATTGTATGAGATATCCATGAGTTTGTATGTTAGAATGTTAGTGAATATTAAACACATATTATAACTCCAAAATTATTATAAAAAATCTAATGAAATTATTTTTTTCATTTTGTATTGCTATCATTTATTTTAGTGGAAAAAATTGTAGTTCTTACAAGTTACAACTCAAATATAAACTATACAATAACAATGGCACTTGTGAAAATTATACATTATTCATATTTAAATTTTGTGGAACTTATTTGTAGTCACAATTACCATTTTTGAGGGGAAAAATTGCTGCACTGTTAAATATATATTATGTTATCAAGACTATCTAAATATTATTTATTTATCTCAACCTATACATATATAAATTAGCATTTGTTTCGTTTCAATATTAAATAAAATAATTGTATGAATTGGTAGAGCTATGAAACTTGACAGTTGTAAATATTTACTTTATAATAAATTGTACTATTTCCTGTTGTTTATTATAGACTCAATCTCTCATTATAATATACCATTGAAAAGCTTCGACGAATTTATTTTCCGTATCTACTACGGACATCCGAGATGTTTGGAAGAATGGAAAGGTTATGACAATAGGAAATGGTACTACCTTAAGTTTATACTTGTCGAGTTAACTATTTTAAGAATATTTTACGTTTATCGACACAATCACGAATAGAATTCCTATTCGATTGGTGAATCCTATTCAAAAAAACGCATATAAATCAACTACTTAAACACGTACTTAAATCGAATACGTAAAGTTCAAAACTATTTATGAAATATCAAATATGGATACGACAAGAGAAACTTTACGATGAAAATAGTAAATACTATGCAATATGTACAAAAATTGTATATGGAACATGAAATAAAACACTAAATTCCTGTATTTATTATGAAACTAAACTCAGTCGTATTATATACCAAAAATAATATATACCTTCCATAAGAAAATTTTCAACTCCAACGTGTTAATTGTATACTGTTATATACTTATTATATGCAATTGTTAATAAATACATAATACAGAAATAAAAAAAATATTTAATATAAATCGGTATAATTCTAAAACGATAGATTATTGTTTATTGTCTAAGCCGAATACTTCACATTAAGTTTGAGTTAATTTTAATATCAAGTATTTTATTTTTATTTTTTTTTATTTACCTAATCTTAATATTATTTTGTTTATGTATACAACGCCACCAACACTTAACAAAATTAATTGAAAATTGAAAAAGTTCTCAAAACTATTACAATAAAACAGATTATATAAAAACAGACAGAAACTTCTCACGCGTAATCTAAAAGTGTAAACTAACTTTATTCCACTTAGGTACAATGTGGTCGGGTAAGAAAAATATATCTTTCTTTTCAGCGATGTTACCATAATAAATCATTGAAAACAACACAGATCTAATAGTTTGTTGTGATGCTTACAATTTATGCATTACGAACTTGTTTTCATTAACGTCAATAAAGATTCTAATTACGATATCAAAATGTCAAATGTTTTTAGTATAATTTTAACACATATATTTAAAAAAAAATATTTTGTTTTATCTGAAATTACAAAAATATACGAGTTAATATAATTTATATTTATAAATAAATGAATTTTAAAAAGAACTAATTTATTAGAATTTATAAAAATCATCAATTGATAATAATAAGTTTCATTTATATTAAAAAAATGGATAAGTTATAATATAATTTAAAAAACAATAAACTTGTTGTATTATGTATTATATAATGTATATTGAATCAATTGAATATAAATATTATTTTTATAATATATACAAAAAGATTCATGACCTAAAAAATATAAAATACATTAAATTTAAGAAACTAAAAATTGTTCATACAACAAATAACTAGTCAATATATCATTTTATCTAAGATTTTATTTTTTTTTTCTAAGAAATACATCAATAACAAGAAATGGTTTTTATTTTTATTATGTAGTTTATAAATAGGTTTATGGATCTTACACCTAACGTTATTTTTAGATACCTATACAACAAGCTTGTTATACTTTTAATTTTTTTTTTTTTTACTTAATAAAGTTAACGTTTGAAACAAGACACTTTTATCAACATGAGTTAATAAAAAAAATAAATAAATTACTTTGTAATTTTGTACAAAGTAATCCTTTTTTTTATAATAAAATAATATTCACGTAAATATAAACAAAATTAATATTATCTTGCTTCAATAGAAATCTGCTATAATTTTCCAATAATAATAATTTATTTTTATAAAAGAAGTTTACAGGGTGTGTAATATATCAGACATAATCAATTCAATTGTTTCCTTTAACAATAAATTAATTAAAATTCAAAAAATATTTTCAAAAATTTGAAATATACTCGTTAACCATGTTATTTTAATACTCCTTTTATTTTTAACACCATTTTAAAATTGTCTTGTATTAATAATATATAGATTTTCCATTGTGAATTGTTAAACAGACGACGTTTTTCTTTTAAATTCCATGTGAACAAATTAAAATTTACAAAATAATTTCTGGAACTTAATAACTAATACACTTTATGAACTAAATCATAATAGGTATCATGACATTATAATAATGAGTTTAATAATATGAGACTGTGATTGATTATTTGAAAACTATAGAAGTTTAAAGTAGTATAAATAATATGATATAAAACAATTTAGCATATTAGCAAGTTATCAATATTTTAAATTTTTTGTCTTTAATAAATATGTACTAAAATAGATATTGCATATATTCTATATCTCAAGTAAAACTACGACTAAAGATTATCATAACTTTAGTTCTTTGCATTTATATGATCAGAAGCTAAAAGTTTAAATTGGAATTAATTAAATATTTTCAAATAAAAGATGTAATTGATAAATCACAATAAAAAGTTTGGTTTTTTTTTTTCGAAAAAAGAAAGACCTTTCTTAGACGGTTTAAAAATATTCAGAAAATATGATCTTTACGTATTTAAGTATAATAAAAATCCAAAAATCAGAAACTAAATAACAGCATAATAAAAGGACAAAAAAGTTATGCCTACATGATTGGTAATAATCACCTTGTATATATTATGTATAAATCATTAACTTTTTAATCACTGTTAAAAAATTGCAGGAAAATATATAAATTCGCATCAACGAGAAAACGCTAATAGTAAATTACCTACATAAATAAAATAAAAAATTACAAATATATTTACATAATTTCCGACAGCAAAAAAGCTGAAACTTTATCCTTAATTTATTTATGCAGAATACCATCGATGTCATGCTATAAGGTGTTCGTGTTTCTAAGAACCTCGTGAAAAAGTATTAGAAGTAAACAAGAACCTTTAGACAGTAATTGGAAACTGTGTACCAAACATCAAAGATATAGTACAAAAAATAACACTGGCAAGATTAAAGTTGTTATGATCGTTGAAGTGAGCAATTGAATAAGGAAGAATTAATAAAATAATTTATAGGAAACATGTTTTGCCTACTCAATATGTTTTATTTTATATATTTCTAAATAGTCCATGTTAGGTTGTGCATCATTGTTTCTTTCAAAACAGTTATATTTACATTAATTTAAAAACAAAATATTAAGTATAAGCTTTTTGCTTTGTAATTAAATCATTGAATTAATTTACCAAGATTATTTGTTACACAGAATAATATAAAATTATATTTAATAATTATGATTAAACCATATTTAGTTTTAAAGCTTAAAATTTACGAACAAATCATTGATTACACATTATTAGGTTGTTACTACGATATCGAATAAAATTATAGCAGTATAATTGATCTAAATATATGAAAATGTTAATGTATTAATAACTATAATGACATGTACCTTTTTAAGTTGAATTATATACATATTAGGGAATCTATTTTCATTAGATTAGAGATCTTTTTAATAAAAGTTGATGACATTAAACACTTGTAATTTCATTTTTACATACCTGCAACATAACAAAATAAACAAGATTAATTATTGTAAATTTATACAAATTTTATATTATAGTATGATTTAGGTAAGTACACACTTAATTATGACTTAAAATAAAATATAGTTGAAGTATACTTAAATAATAAAAATTACTTAATAATTGGATTTATAATTTGTAATTAGTATAAAATTTGTTTCTATATAATTTACACAAAAAAAGTTTACATAAAAAGCATGTCTTGGCATACAATTTTAAGTTAAAAGTAATCGGTTTTTCATGTAAATTAAAAAATAATGAAATTTATGATCTGTTAGACAATATTCAAGTCTCGTCTTCTTTTGTAACGTTATTATATGTATAGACTAAATATATTATTATAACTTATTTAAATGATAAAAATCCCTTAAGTAAATATCAGAGCGAATATAATGTATATTTATAAACTACACATTTAAACTCAATAATATTGTACATTCGTTCATTTATTTGATATATATATATATAATTAACATAAGAATGATATTATATTTAATATATTTTTATTTTTTACTATGTCAATAATTTAATGTAACACATAAAACTTTTTTGTTGTAGCATGATTTTAATATTGTGAATAATGCGATTTTTGTATAGCCAATCATAAGATTGTTAAAGAAAGTAATGTACTCGTAAAATAAAATAAAAGTATTTTTGTATAGTAAACTTAATTACTCAATAGAATTCAGATATATTTTTTTAATACTTGGAACTTAATTTTCATCAACCGTTTACAAAGATAAAAATTAATTACATTTCAATAATTATTCATAGTAGAATAATTAATTTTATCTAACTAAATTTAATTAAATACTACTAACATAAACTTTATTTCTTATATTTTACAACAAATGTGAATTTTATATTCAACAGAAATTATATTTCTAATTCTACTAAAGTAATACGATATTGGTATTACATTTATTACAATTTTTAAAACATGCGACAATTTATTTCTAACTATAAAACAAAAGTTAACTACAATATTACAATATTGCACTTTGATTGTTTACACAATTGGTGTAAATAAACAAAACGTAGAACATAACTAATTACATCAAAGAAACATCGAATCACATCAAACAAAATACAACCGTTCCTCAATAACAATAATAGCGCACATAATGGTTTTATAAAATCCCAACGGAAATCAATGATATTTCTTGCATACTATGGATTTTCTATCGAGAAAGACAGTGCTTTAACAATGATATTTAAACTTTAGAAAATCAAAATCCTACCCAGCTGCCGCCAAAGTTTACAGCGTGAGACTATAAGATTATACGATTACATACATACATACATACGTCGTATAAAACTGCAACACACTTCATTATAGTTCATATATTATTGCTATATAAAATAAATTATATTTTTCCTTTCTTTATTAATGTCGCTGCAATTTCTCCGGAAGTCTCCGTCCCCCGCAGTTATCCCTTTATCTGCTTACACGCGTGTATTATAGGTACTTTTACAGTTTTACGTATATATACACTAATTATACACTGGCGACACTTTAGAAAGAACACCGGGCTCCCATCCTATCCCGCAATGCAAGCTGCTAGTGTGTATCCATTATTATTATCAATCGTCCACCATGATGGATATGAAAAAACGAGACGGTTATTATTGCACGTGGTTCGGTTAGGATACACCGTAGAAATTGAATCCGATCGATTTATTCCGTGTGAATTAAATCCGACACCGACAATCCATCATCAGATAGCATTGTATGGCACGCGACATTTTTCGTGGTAGAGATACCGCCGAGATACACACATAATAGTGCATACACGTCGTCTCTGTGAGTTTTTATTATATTATATACTATACACCGTGACGGACAACAGTTATGACATAGTGGTGGCGAGGGTGTGCATACATCAGACAGCATTAACACAATAGAGATCACCCTTAATATGTCAGAAACCCTTTGTAAATAACGTAGTTTCACAATCAAATTCGCCACAAATGAGAGATTACAACAATGTCAAAACGTTGTAATTACTGTCGATTGTACATATATTGTTTTTATCTATATACCTACGTCCAGTGCAAACGCCTTCTTTGAACGTATTTCAAAACACAGACATGAAACAAGGGCTGCACTAGAAGAACATAATTTTCAACAACATTAAAGTTAAATAACAACGCATACAGTAATTTGCACACAAATACTACTGCAAAAGTCCTATTGACTATTTTAAGTAGGTAGTTACACTAGGTAAGTATATTAGATACCCCAACTCTGTTTATTACACAAGTTCGAATGAAATTTCGTAAACGTTCATTAAAATAATTCGACATCATATGTAAGTTAGTGTAATATAATTTCACATTTATCTGTAAAACGATTAAACAAAACGAAAATATTGTGATATTTTACTAACGATATGTCATATTATGTATTTTTGCAATTTAAATTAAGTCACCAAATCGTTAATACAAAATTAGTAAAAAAAAAAAATCAAACACATAAGTCATAATAAATAAATTTAAAAACTGCATACATGATAGTTTTATGGTTTCAACAGATGACAGACTTCAAGTGCTCAGCGTAGTAGTATTTGAAAGAGAACTAAACGAAAAACTGAACGAATAGAGTAATTATTGTCGTAGGGTTTCTAATATTTTTTAGTGAAATTATATTTCCGTTTGACAAATACTATAATAATAGGTCTACTATGCACGCCACTCCATGCGCGAGTGACGCGATGACTCAGTCGACGATATCTTTTATCAGCTGATCGGGAAAAGCGCATAATGTCTAAAACGCAAAAGTACCTATAGAAAAACACATAATATACGAAACCCCAACAACGTCAGTCTGTTGTCACAGCCATAATACATGTACGTCCGGTTAATTAATCACTACTGCCCGTTTCTCACCCTTCAAAATATTTTACAGGTGGCCGCCGAACACTTGTCATGTATGTGGCAGCGATGGCGTCAGCTGTCTGTCTATCCCTATCGGACCCCGTTCCACTCTTTATTTGGACTCGTCAATAACGAATTAACCGGGGGTGGACGACAAAACCGTAGGGTTGGCAAATGTGGACATACTATTTCCGGATAACTCCACTGCAGTACCTAAACAGCCGATGACAAATTAAAGTACGCGCTCCGGCCTGTTTGTTTCAATTATCGATTAATCATTCACACTATACATTAAATCGTACTATATTATTTAGTCTAAAGTCAGAAAAATTTTACATTTCCCAAACCCTGTTCAATATAATATTATATATATATTTTATCAATGTAAAATAAAACAACGATTTTAGTGCAATAATAGTTTCGTATAGTGTTAATCATTTCTATAGGCGGACGATGACATATTTTATTAATTATTAAGTTGCCTTATTCATAATTTATCTGTTAATACAACAAACGTTTTATATAATTTATAATCATCATAATGAATGATAATAATGTATCATTTCAAAACTATAATACAAAACATATCGTAGCATAATTATTTTTCTTCGTGAACTAAATATTATAATTCATAAACTCATAAACACACTAACAAAGTAGTTATTATTTATGTTAAAAGCAACACAACTAACTGCCTAAAAATAACTAAATATCAATATTATAATTATACAAAATAATAATGTATTCACTAATTCCGGTATCTATCCATACATGTTATTGAAAAACAAGTAATTTGTAAAATATAATATTATAGTATAGTGCTATATAGGTATTCAAAATAACATATGTAAACAACCTAAGAGCGACAATGACACTATATATAGATTGTCATAAATTACATGATGCGAAGAATAAGAATTTCACAGTTGCATATTAAAATATACATAATATTATACATTGTACACAGTAAAATATATCATATATGCATTACAAAACATGCAGGAGAAAACTCGGTATGAGGTCTTCCGTCATGGGTTATTTAAGCCCCTAACGAACCCCATTTCATCTATTTCTCAATGCTAACAATCAAGGATGAGTTAACTAAACAAAAACTAAAATTTCTAAAATATATTATTAATCAAGTATTAACGTCAAAATATTTCTATTTTATGTTTCAAAGTGGTAAGTAAGTAGTACATGTATAATTACAAAATAATATTTAATATAAAATAATTTATACCAAAGCAATGAAAAAAGTTAACTACATATTTTAATTGATAAATCATAATTTATTATACGTATAATGACGATGATATTAATTTATTGTTGATTTATTTGTAAAATCACGAATGCAATAAGGCAAATTAAAAAGAATCGTTTAATCTCATATCTGTGTTTCATTGATTTGATTTTAGTGTTCTTAAATAACATGTATTCACTTAATATAATATAATAAATCCCAATAATAACCACAATCCGAGCATCGTTAGTTTATTTTTCATATACGTCAAACTTTTAATTATGTATATACTATACACTATAGACAATTTAACAAACTATGCACGACCGAAATCACTTATCTCCTTATTACTGACTAATACGAGAATAGATATTTTTTTCAACAAACTTGCTAAACCTTTTCTCAAAATATATTTATTACAATATAATCAAAAATACATAAAATAATAGATATATACTACAACACATTTTAAATCAATATACATATTTATGCCTTTCCAGATTTGTTTTATCCAGAGTATAATATTATCTGAATATTATTGAATATTTGTGACAATATTTTACTACTATTAAACAAAAAAAAAAGTTATTTACAAAACAATTAAGCAATATCCTACAATAGCTACAAAACAACACATCGATAAAAATGAACAACAATAAATATTATGACCGATATTTAATATTGCGAGTCCAATTATATGGTACAGCAATATAAAGTTTATTTTAAGCCCACAAATCATATTTTAATAAATTCATACAAAAAGTGTAGATACTTAAGATTTTTTTTACAAAATACGTACTAATATTTGTTTGTGACATATGTTGTAACGCTCTACAAATGATGGATGGTATAACACTCGAATCGCTCGAACCTGTAGAAGATACTATGATATACAATATTTATGTATACAATTTGTATATAAAAGGAATAAATAGTATAAGTATCTATATAGTATAACGTGAAGGAAATAAGTATTATGGATGGCCAGTCCAGTTTACACTCACTGCAGAACGGCTTCATGTATCCACTTTCATATCAAACGACAGCGATGTACAGCGGTAACGCGTGTCACCCGGAAAAAGAAATGCGAATTTATTTTCCCGACATAAATATATGTATCGAAGGAGGGTCTATACTCAATTTTCATTTCGTGACGGATAAAAAGCCGACGTGGCTGGTACACGTAATAATAAAATATGCCAAGCGGTATTTGCGCGCCCGCCGGTCAACGACGCCGTATACGTCGTATACACCCCTACACTACTACTATTATACATCTATACCTACTGGGGAACTCACGCGTATAGTGACGGAATCAATAAACCGGAAGCGTATACGAAAGAAAGCCCCAACGGGCTCAGCACTCGCTGCCGCCGCCGTCGTCAAAGTCCGTGTCAACAAGCTCAGGTCATGATTAATGTATTAGAATGCTCTAGCAGGTCTTTGCTGGTCCACGTCCTATCTAGAGGCTGCTGCTGCGCCTCGACATTATCGAGTGGCCGCAACGTGCTCAGAATATTGGTGCAAACCGTCATCTTCACCACGCGTCTTCCTGCATCAATCACCGATTCAAAATGTATAAAAGTCCTTCTATATCTCACACCATCCCTCCATCACTATTTCACTCCTTACTCTTTTCTGTCTTTTTTTTTTCTTATCTATACTTTTTTGGGAGGGGGCTTTCTTCTCATACTACCGTATCGACCCTACTAAGACCAACATATTTTAACTCAAAAATACATCATGTTACGTTCGGGAAACGACAATAGATTTCCCTGCATCCAGTAACAGATATCAATTCTATACGACATTTCGACGAATGCCGTTTCTCCGTTATTCCAAACACAAAATCCAAATAAACTAAGATTGAATGTAGATGCGATTATCGTAAACGCCACGTACCACCTTGAATAGTTATATCATCATAAACTATAATCCAACAACAACAGTAATTACGGTATACTTATCACAAACTACGTGAAATTATTAAAATGTATTGCTATATAATACTCGTATACCCACACTCAGTGTTATGGCGCTTAATTGCTTTTGTGTACATTACGAAATGTTGTATTACTACACCATGATGGATTGCTTTTTCTTTTACATTATAATAGAGTTAATAAAACTTAAAAGTCGTAAATTATGTCACTGTGTTAATATTCGTACTTACACACTTAATTATTTAATTACTGCATTTCAACTTTTCTCACGGTATTTAAAAATATTAATTAATAATCTGCCTTCCTGATATATATTTTGTATGTATAAGTTGTAATTATGACAATAAAAACTAATAAATAATTACCTTATATGATTTTTACTTTTTATTATTTAGAAATAATTTAAACTTAATTTATGTCAAAAATATTATATATTAAAATACGTTTGCGAATAACATGAAAATATATCTTTTTAAATATGCATAGTAAACGCACTTATATTTAAGCAGTTGTAAAGTTTCCTACCCACAATCAATTAAGTCAATTACACGAAACCTCGAAAATGACATGGAGTTACATTTTGAGTAAAAAAATCTTTACAAATATTTAGTTTAAAATATCCATTGGTATAATAATATGTGATTTCATTTTTAAATATAATAGTAATTACCTGACACCTGTATATATTTTTTTTTCTTTAATAAAAATTGTGTAAATACTATATTTTGCAGCACCTACATGTTTATATATTATTGTATAAATATTTACAAGACAGTCTACTCTTTTTATTACCATTTTTGCTAAGTATGAAAACGTTAAGACACTAATTTAGCCAATAAATTCTTAATACAATTTAATAGCTATTGTCTCAATTTATCAATTGATAATATTGATAAAATAAATCATCAGTTACATTATAAATTTTAATAATTTACACTAAAAAAAAAAGTTCTACAAACGAAATTTAAAATAATTTATAAAGTAAAATCAATATTATATTATTACACACTAAACTTTAGATTCTTCAACAGTAAATATTATTTATTATTTAATCTATTTTAGACAGAATAGTTTTCTTAAAATTATTGAGAAATGATTTCCAATTACATTAACAAAAAATAATGTTATCCAACAAATCCGAAAAAATCCTACTTAAGATACAAACATTCTACTAAAGAGGAGGATGTCTATCACACTAACCCGTTCGTAATTTATAAAATAGACCATACTTCAAATTCCGAGACTAGAATTTTAAAACAGGATAATACGTGGAAAAACTTCAGCGTGCAATTGCAAACTTTGAAATAAAACTTCAACGACTAACTATTATATTGAACATTTTAGTTTAATATTATAAGCAAAAAAATATATATTATTTAAAATATAAAAATACTAATAATATTGAAAGCAATATTTATTAATTAATAAACTGTGATTTTTTTTTATAATAAAATAATAACTATAATATTATATATTTTACTAATTGTTATACCAATTTTATATATACAAATTTAAATTATAAAAATATTAATTTTTTTATCAGCTATTTGTATTTATTCTTACATTTACAAAAGTCCTATATTTATAGTATTATTTTCGATTGATGAAAATGCTATGAAGACAAATCGTGGAAGGCACCCTTAACGAGGAGAAATCTAAAAATAATAAAACCATAGGGCTAGACGATCGTTTCGTCATATTTCTATATGGCCATTGAGAAATAAGGAATGCGCTCCCCTCGAGGGAGTAATATGTCATTGTTTCAGCGATTTCTATTCCCCGGGAAATACGAGGGATGTATTATTATTGACTTGTCATCCATAAATTCGGTCTCGTGCCTCAGTGTCCCGAAAATGATAAAAATCTGCACACCCCGCGGGGAAGGAAGATTCTTATTTGTCCCTCGTTTATTTTTATTGCATTACAGCGCAATTGTAATGAGAACGGACCGAAATTCGTGCTTACTCTCTTTATGTCTCTAATGATAAGTCTCAAAAATAAACACATCGAAATCAAACGACACATAACATTCTTTATGTAATCGAAGACACATTAATTCTCGTATGTCTCACACTAGTAACATATGTTCAGAGTTTTTGACTCCATACAAATACTTATTTTCATTTTGGTCAGTAACCAAACAAAAAATAAAATATAAATTATAAATTATAGGATTTAATTTTCTTTTTTTCATTATAATAATTGACAAGTTTGAATTGTGTCCCTCGTCGTAAGGCTTTTAACATTTTGTCTGGAAATGTGTTTTAAATTTACCAATGCATATAAAGAGTATCAACATTCTACTTAAATTCTTTAACCTTCAAAACAAAACCATAGTAGTGAATATAATGGGAATCGATTGGACCCTCAACGGACACCCATGACATGTGTGGCAATAAAATACCATATGTGGCATACCATTTTTTTTTTCGTAGGGATTCAATAGGGAAAAAAACATTGGGAATCTATTTTATTTTTATTATTTTAGGTCAAAAACTTGTCATACTGTTATTATGGTTTTAAACGAAAAGACAAATTTACGATTTTTCGTGTCACAAATTATCTACTTAACTATGTAATATAACCGCTTATTTTTTTAAAACAAGCTTTTTTCAATAAAGTGAAACAAATTAAAATTTGACGAAATACAGCAATACACTACCCTATAATAATAAAAGTTTATCTTAGTTAAACGTTTTGACTATACATGCCTATTATATTATATTAAATTGAGAACAAGAAAATATATTACGTTATTTTAGTACAACATAATGCGATAATGTGCCCAAAAAAGAGAGGACATTTATATTTTTTAACCAAAGTATAATAAGAAAAAAAAATCAAATGTTTAAATAATACGCCTTCTTGAGAATATAGGAAAGATTAAATGAGGCGTCATTAAGGAAGTAATGGACTCGTATTGTACACCTGTCTTCATTTTTTCCTTCTTTTCCCCGAATGACATTTCTGACATTGACAATATGTGTACCGAATAAAGGGACACCACGCACGATACCTAACAATATGGGAAAACATACAATTTTAACTCATCGGGGACTCATTAAATGACAAACACTTGGTGTTCATGTGTGGTTTTTGTGATGAACACTCCCGCCGGAAAAAATATTCTATATTATACTAACCTAAATTACGTATGGTTCGCTTGCAGTTCGGAAATCAGATTTCTGTCGACACTAAAACACCGTGAGACCATAAACAAGTGTGTTAAAATAATATTATATAGTCCCTGCAATAAAACCAGCCAAAAATAATAAAACTTGGTAATTTCTATGTTACTGTAATCAAAATATGTTAGTTCAGTCATGCAAGAAATAAGTGCTACTCGTGTGTGATAATATTTTTCCATAGATATAATACGCATAATTAATATTATTAAAACTGAATTATTGTTAAAATATATTCCCTAATCAAATAATATAGTATAATATTATAGTATCTAAAACAATTATAAGCACATCGAAGAAATATTGGGTTGAAACGCAAAATAACTTAATAAATATTAGTCAAGTATGGATGCGTTTCCGTGAATCTTTTCTTTTTCATTGGAATAATGCTTTATAAAATTTAAAACAAATCAAGTATTTGAATTTTATGGTTTTCGTTATTTCATTTTCTAAAAACATTATCTTCATTTTCGTTCACCATTATATTAAGTAAGTATATAATATTATACATATTTAAAGGTATATTATTATGGAAAAAATAGAAGTGATTGACTGATATTATTGTCAATATGGTTTTACGGCAACCTATCCAGATCCTAACCCGATTTTTGAAAAGGGTTAATCCTCATCCCCAATAGTGGTTGTTTAATCCGATATTATAATTTTCGGCCCGTAAAACGTTTCCGGGCAAACGAGCAATACTGTCGCGTTCATTAGAATCCCATTATGTAGTCGGATGATACAAAATAGACCGGAACACACACCCCTTCTACAATATACACACCTCCTACATACATTCGATCTACCCATGTAGATCGGCGAAAACCTAATGCACCGAATCTCGGATGGCCGATCTCACATCCCTATCGCGGCCAACAACCGGAACTCTGAGGGTTACACAATGCTCCGGGGAAAAACGATAGGGGGAGTACATGTGTCCTACAGGATGTTATCCTCATCGACGTTTAATTCCAATTAATTATGGTTAATTGTAGTGTTTTGAATTAACGGATGAAGAAATTTACCCATCAAAAATATTAAAGGGTGGTTATTCGTTCCCCACAATTATTAATAAAACTGACGAGGAAACTCGAAAATTATCATTCCTATACATTACTATATAATAATGATTTAAGGAGCTTTAAGATACGGCTCAAATAATTTATTAAATTCAATGAAATAAGATTTTCTTCGACAATTTAAGTAAGAGGTCTTAAATAAAAAGAAAAATATTTTAAAGCTCTAATCATTTTCGTTTGATAAAATAACAGAATTATTCATTATTATAAAGCTAATAGTAAATTTAACGCGGGTATCTAAAAATATAATTATTGATTACTTTTAAATAATTACTGTACATTATAAATACTTTAAGAGTTAACATGAAATATATTTCAAAAAATTAAACTACATAGTACATATACTAAAACATTAAATCATGAAACTGTACAAAATTCTAATATTAAGAACAAGATACAATGCTAAAATAGAAAATGTTACTAAGCCCTTAGAAATTATTCCATATTATTAGAATTTAAATAAAATAATTTAAATGTTTACTCGTTATATAATTTTATATGTTTAACAAAACTAGAGTAATTGTAAAAATCAAATAACTATATAAAAATATGAAACTGTAAGTTGCCTTTTAAATATTATTATCATAAATTCAATACAAATTTCAGTATTTCAAGTGATTTAACCTTTCAGAATAATTAAACAAACCCATTTTAAAATATAAAATAAGTCCGATGTATCATTTAATTAGATTACAGCATATCTAAATAAAATCAACCGACCACATATTGTATTGACAAAGGAATTCTAATTAATAAAACCTTATAATATTCTGCTTAAACTGAACATCTAGTTTAAAAATAACATCATAAAATTAAATAAATAATTCTAAAATCGAAACGGTCAAACTATATAATATCTTGACTACTACATATCAAAGGAAAACAATTTTGACCCAGCTTTTAACATTGTATAACGGTTTATATAATATACAATTATTATATATGCACATTATGTGTAAGTACTATAGTCACATATTATATAAATATATTTTTGAATAAACACAAACTGTGTAATACATAACATTATAGTATATATCTACGTATAATCGTACATCTACAGATGTTCATTGGGCAAAATGATTAGGGGAAATAAGAATATAACTCTATAATACAAAGACTATTTACAAACCTTTATATTATACAGTTCACGCGATGCGTATTGTAAAATTACGTCTTTTACGCCCCTTTAATTATAGGCTAAAGCACGCACGATAAGTTCAGCACGGATTTTCATTTGACCTGAATTTCAAATGTTTTTCGATTAAAACATATAAGTGATTAGTAAATACCAATCAGGAACATATGTCTTTTTTTAATTCTTTCTTTTACGGGTGTTTCCTACCATCACAATCAGAATAAAAACGTTTTAGACAATAGACTCATTAAGCAACACAATGAAACATGACTCATGCAAAGACAAACGGAGAGGGAGAAATAGAAACAGAGTGAGAATGAAAATAAAGTACATAATAATAGCAGAATTGAGTGATACAGTAAGTAATATGATGTTAAACTACCGTGCATATAAAACGTGAACAAAAACTTTCAATATAGATAACGATTATGTTTAATAAACTCATGACATCATCGTACTTATTATATTACCAACTAAAATCAATATATGTATATATATTACATATACTCCACAAAAAAAACCACACATTTGTGCAAGTGAAATCAAGATTAATAGTATGAACTATTCAATGAGTTATAACTTATAAAAATCTATGCGTAAGAAAACATATAAAAATGAATAATTTATTTTAAATCAAGATTCTTCATTAAGTACAGTTTCATTTTATTTTAATTAACATACTATACACTTTTTAAATACAAATTACATATAATAGTAAATAAATATTTCGTTAATTATTAAAAATTTTACATTCATCGAATAAGTGAACGCATATAAACCTTACTACATCAGTAACAAATTAAAAAAGTTAAAAAAAAGTTATAAAATAATAAATTTTAATACAAAAAAAACATATTGTGATATGTAAATAATAAATAAATTATAATCTGTTTATAATACTATATTTAGTACTATATTTAGTACTATATTTAGTACTATATTTTTAGGTAGTCATAATATAAAACAATAAATAATTTAAATAAAGAAATGAAAATCTAAACTCTTTAAATTCAAAAAGATTAAATCGCATAATTAAAAAAAAAAAAAAAAGTTAATATAATTATTATAATATCTCAAATAAAAAAAACAACTTATGACTGCAGTTTCATATATATGCAGTATTTTAATTATCCCACAAGGATAGACCTTAATTATTTTTAAAGGTATTCGTATTTGATACTAATCATTGAAACCTTAAGCTGTATCGAGTTAAAGATAATTTATTTTCTAAGTACGTTAAGTTCAATAATCAATTTGTGGTAAATGAGTAATATATTTTTTTTATATTTGTCCATCGTTCAACAAAACTACAAATACGTGATAAGACATCTAAAAAACATTTAAATTCGTTATAGTGTTTAATCCTGTGAGAAGTGATCAAACATACCAATGTTTATATAATTTTAACAATATTATCTAATTAAGTAATATTTAAAAAAAAAATGTATTTTTATACTTTTAACCAAGTTTATACTGAAGTCTGAAGTGGTAAACAAAATTTGAAAAAGTAAGATGATTGGCATCAAGTAAACTTCATAAAGAGTTAAAAATAGTACGAAATAAATAATTAATATAATGGTTTCTTATATCCAATCATCTTTTGTTCCGTTTGGAACTTTTATTTTATTTTTTTTAAATAATAACTTTCAAGTATTACAGCTCAGCGATTACAACAAAAAATAATGAATACATTCACTTGATGAATATCTTAACACACATTTAAGTAACATAATGTCATCTTAATGTTTTTTTTTTTTTTTTTTTTTTTATCTTAACTTTAGCAGAATGCATGAAATACCACTAGAGATGTAATGTTAATTATGAAAGTTGTCTCATTTAAAAAAAAAAAAAACTTTCAAGCTACTTCCTTCATTACGACATTACTACATTACTACAACGAAAACTTTACACCATTATTGCCTCAAAACCAACCAACTACACTCAATGATTATTTTTAAATGTATATACAGAACTATAGTTAGTTTTCCCACACTTAAAATAAAAATGATATACCTAATACAAAACTTTTAGATCAAATTATTATGAAACAATAAAATTTAAAGAATTTTTAAGTTGTTGCCAAAGAAAACTGAATTGTTGCATATTTCATAGTTGCTCAACTATTAAACTCAATTAAAATTTCAAAAACAATTCAAAATATAAATAAATATTTAATCTCGTATAAGATTTTTGCAAATATAAAACATGGATATCATTATATTCAATTTTCAATATATATTTGTATATTGATGACTTTTCGAACTAAATAACTGTTTTAGTAATTGTATAAATGCGATACTGCAACTAGCGAACATTTTGGGGTTGCATTGCATTCCCAAGAGCTGGCCTCTCTTCATAATATCTGCACCCAGACCACTCCTATCTTAGTTGCAGCACTGATTTAACTATTTATGTATTATAAAATATAGATTATTTTAATTCAATACATAAAATTATATTCTTATTTTTTAAATTATTCCAAATTTAAATATTTACAATTTAACAGCCTTGAAAAATCAAAAAAAATTGACTTTTAATTTTGGGTTACATTAATAGATAATATGCTTGTTCGACGATAATAAATAATATACGTAAACAATTAGTTAAACCAAATTATTATTATTTTGTTTTTTTTAACACTTTTACATGTTTCCAGTAGGTATAGAACAAATACAGATAACAAATTGTTTATAAGTGTTTTTTCGATGCACATAGTTTCTGGTCACTATACAATTATATATAATTAGTATTTACATAAATCCATAATGCAACAAACACTTTCAATGATTCACATGTTATGTAAATTTTCAACGAAAACCTAACATAAATTGTAAAAAAAAATTTTAAATAGTAAAAAATATGTAAAACAATGAAATTTATAAAACGATGTGTTTATTGATATGGTCTAATGAATGAGTCAATCATTTTTCATTAAAAAAAAAACCATGTCCCAATCTGTTTAATACGAAAACAACTAATAAAAAATAAAAGTTTGAATACTGTTAAAGTTTTTAAGTTTAAGAATTTTAAAATTTTAAAACAAAGAATGAAATTATTTTAAAATTTTAATTCGATATAAAAATGAATACATAAATATTCAACAATACGAAGTATTTACGATTTTATCAAAATTATATAAAAGTAGGTACATAGTAAACTTTTAGATCGTACATTATTATTAAACTTACAGTAAAAGCATTTCATCAGTTATGAAAATGTAAATCTTTGATTCATTTTAAAAAGTATGCGTTAAATTCCAGACGATTGTTATTTAGTCAACAAATTTCAATCTAGATCAAGAGAGCATTTTAAGTCTTAAATTCTAGATTTAAAAAATATTTTTGCCCTTTCCCTCTTATCATATATTTATTTCTCTTTTAAATATTTTTACTTATAATTATAATAATTTATTAAAAACAAAATATTAATAAACATATAAAAATAAATGATTTTATACCTATTTTAGTTTAGAGGTTTTCATCTGATTCAGTGAAATGTACATTGTTATAAAAATACCCTCATATCATGAAGTTGTTAATAATATATTATTGGATTGGTATCTGATGAAAATTAATAAAGTGTTCAAACAAATATAATTTTTACACAACTTTACTATATTAGTCCACCGACGTTTCATATTACTAAATAAAATATAACGATAATCCAACGTCAATCCTGCAGGATTACGTTTATACCTATATAATGATAAATTCGATATGAACGTAGTTTGTATTTTTAAACCTTCCCTCAAACATTGGTTTTATATTAATTTTAAATAAGTTAGACACGGAAAAAAAATTATAATATAGCATGGAAAACCTAAGGGTTGGCTCATGATGTTGGTATCAACTAGTCAAATGATAAATATAATTGTATATTTCAAAGAATTTCGAAGAGGTGGTAATATCGTAGGTGAAGTACTAACATATATGTACCTACGTATACCTACATATTATATAATATTTTACAGGTATATACGTATGTACTTTGCTTTAAAAACTAATTATAATCAATAAAAAACACATTATTACCGGACATTTCGTGCCAAAAGTTTATCAAAATGTATAAAAATGAAAGGCAAACACACAAAGACAAAGACAATCCCCGCCGGATAAACTTTTGTAATCGCACACATCAAGGACGTCGAGTTTTTGCGTGTCCAATAGTGGCATGGATAGAAGGGTGTACGTTATAATAATTAACGAGTACAAACGATAATAATATCGACATACGTCGTTACTAGTCGCCGCTTTTAAATTCTGTACATGTACATAATAACGATATCATAATATATTATTATTATTTCGTCTTTCGGTCTGGTCTTTTTTTTCGCGCAGGCAACATTGTAATGATATGATGGTACATATTTCGTCCTGTGCGGACACGCGCACGGCCAACCAATTCAGCCAATTAACAGCACTTATTACACAATTGTATATAGCCGACGTGAACAATATTCCGTCGGGCAGTGCGACGAGTGCACGACATACGTTTCCGCCGCCCGCCCAAAACTCGTGGTTCGGAATATTATTATGATTATATTTTATGTGCGCGTGGTCGGTCGGTCCATCGGTCGGTCGGTTCCCACGCGCCTGTACTCAACACCGAAACCTCCACCGCCCCGGGGTTACCACGTGTGGTCATCCGCCAGTGCAGAGCTGCAGAAGAAAAGATTTAAAGAAGAAAAAAATCACCTCTCGGTCCAGTGACATTGTCGTCCAAACAAAATATATAAATGTATAATGTACTTTAATAACTACAAGGTGGCGTATCACGCATGCCTAAAAATTAAAATTGACGTCGCTAAAATCTTATAATATTTTAAAATTGGTATCGATAACTATCTCTTAATATTCCATTGCTTTTTATTTTTGTATACAATATTAGTTTGTATACTAACTTTAAATTACATTATAAGTTTTAAAAGCTCAACTGCAACGTACTCTTTGAAACAAACATTTTTAAGACTATCGACATTTTTTTGCAAGTATTATTATTTACGTGCGTTGATAATCATCATTAAAACTTCTAACCGTGTATTACTCACAAAACTTCTGAAACGAATTTTATTTATTTTTAGTTGTTAAATCACCATAAAAACTTTATTTTTATTAATATACTATACACACTCTAAATATTTACCGCAAATTAGATACTCCATATACGTTTTTAACTGATTCTACTATTGACAACGGCTGTAACAATTAGAATGAATACGTAAACAAATACAAACTTCGAATCATTTGCTTTATATAAAGATTCATGACTATAGTTAATCGATCGTGAATTGAAAAATAATTCATTATTTCGTGAGAACGCCTGCATATTGAAATAAAAACTAGTCATTTTACGATTAAGACTATTATCTATACATTTTAACTTCATCAAAGTCCGCCCCAAGTTATTTGTTTTATAGGAACGCTACATAATTAATCGTTAACAGATTTAAAATATGAAATACACGCTTTGCATGAAACTAAGCTATACTCAAAACGCGATTCTTACGAAATGGATCTAGTTTTCATCATCAACGAACCACACCAGACTAAATATACAGTTTTGTTCTATTCTCATATCGTGTATTCGTGTATTATTTTATTATACAACATACGACGATAACAGTGAGCGAGATAAAAATCGATTTGGCGGGAACGACGAAAAAATAACCATGCAAACCCGACAGTTATTACTTATTTTAGATGTCTACGCAATTCACGGACGCGTCGAAAATCATTTGAAAAGTTTGTTTACATAGTCATTACACGCACGCGTTGATCGATAATAACGACGATACGCGTTTTTGGTAACATGTCACGTATACTAACACACACACAAACACACATCACTAGATATGTATAGTCGAAAATTATACGATAGTAAAGACCGTTTTTAATGAAAGGTTTAATAAACGAATTACGTACAGGAATATTATATATATACAAATAAAATGAGCGTATAACATAATCACAAATATAATTATATAGAGTTGATTCATTAAACATACTCCCTTTTTCTTTTTCAATAATTTATCTATTCAAAATCTAATTTTTTTGGAAATTTTGAATACACTTAAAGACAATATTTTATAATAGAAACGTATATTTCTTTATAAATAAAAAAGGGATTTTTTACAATAATTAATTTAGTAAACAATTTTTCTAAATATTTTGCGTATAAAAATCAAAATTTGAACAAAAAATTTTAGTTATTTAACTTTGTGTAGTAAGGATACCTAGATAAAATTAAACAATAGACAATCTATGATATTGAGTCTGGAAAAAATTGAGGCTATGATAATTTTAAAATTCTAATAATCAATATTATTTTATTAACATTTATAATTTATAAAAATGACTAAAGTATATATTATATAATATGTAATGAATAAAAAATTCAACATTACATCTATTTTATATTTTTATTATACTATTTTTAATGCCTATTATCCTAAATATAAATATTTTAATAACTGAAAAACTACTTATTTGAATTTTGAATTAAGAACATCGGAATTTTCTAAAACAATTGTCCACTAAATAACTGTTGATAAAAGGGAAGAAAGTTCCCATTTGAAAAACAGAAGTTCATTTATCTTTAAATAATATAAATTTAAAGAATTTAAAACACAGTTTTTAAGTATATTTAAAAATTAAAAATTCAATATTTATATAAATTCATTAATAAAAATAAAATAAGGTTAAGCATGCTTAGTGAAACAACCTGTACATATACACATACATTATACACTGCATATCAACTGCTCTTGGCGAATGCGGTATTTATTTGTATATTTATAATTTTATACACTTACCCTAAAGATATATAATAATATGTTGCAACACTGCGACGGTTATAATATTATATACACGTACGTTTCTTTAAACGATTAAATATTAATAATTAAATAATATGTTAAATAATAATTATTATTGTATAAACATTGGTATACCTATAAGATTCCTGCTTACACCACACTCTATCTTTAATAGCCAAAGATAAAATAACTACACAAATCCCAATTCTTGGGCACAAAATTGTAAAACTATTTATACTTTTAACAAAACAATATAATTTTGTTATTTTATGTAAACTGGTTGTAAAATATATAATGAATAAATATTAATGAATTTTTATCTTATTATAAATTCATTTTTTTAATTTTTATAAATAATATTTCACAACTTATTTTTTTAAACAAATTATATTATTTATCTATAGTATATTATATTATATATTACTATAAACAGTAGATATTAAAACTATTTTTATAACATTATGTCACACAATTTATCTGTACGTTACCATATTTTTGCACATTTCTTTATTAGTTATATTTGATTGAAATATTTTAACATACCTGCAACAATTATAAAAAAAAAAAAAATGATTAATAAAATTACCCATGGAAAATGATAAACATAAATTAATAAACTAATATACTACAAGTTTTAAATAATAAATAAAAATGAATAATATTGTCACTTATTTTAAGTGGTGACGTTTAATAAACAAAAATGATTATTGTAAGCTATATTCCCTCGGTTGGTATATTTACAAATTGTATTTAAGTCCATAACATTACCATAAATACGCCCATGCCAAACGCATTTTACTACATCACTTGTGTGCAGCATGTACTCGTAAAAAAAAAAAAAAAAGCAAACTCTGAACCACCCATTTTTCGACCCTTTGCAATATACAAACTGCAGGCAAGATACTCAGCTTCAAAAGTACATGAAGAGTAAAAAACTACCGAGGGAATCAATTGGACAGAGTGGAAAAGAGTATTAAAAAAGTACATTCCTGTGCCATTGAATATTATACTCTTATGAATTTCAAATGAGATAAATATGCATATACAGACCCCTAGTTTCCCCACAAGAGTTTTCAAAAATGTGGAATGATAAACCCGCACCCGAATACCCTTTAAAGATACTCAACGCACACGTTGTTTTGTTTAATTGTGTATAATATTATTATATCGTTCATTCAATTATTTGACCACCGGACGTTAGAATACAATTCTTCACGGCGAAAACGTCACTGTTGAGTTCACCGACACCATTAACGCTTTACTCTATACGTATATATTAAACAAAGCAATCGTCCTAGATGACCTGCTACACACCACATCAATAATGCACTTAATATACTTCTCATTAATATATTATTATCGCATATTGGAAGTAACGACGACCTCGTCGTTTGAATTTGAAGACGTTTCAGTTTAAACCGATTGACATGCGCTAACAACACGACACGATAATAATATTATAGAATATAAAAAATTAATTATTCATACTATATTATCTATAATATTATACCTAAGTTTTCTGCGGTCCGTTACTACAGAGATTCTAGCATATCAAACAAGTAATACTCCGTCTACTTATATTGTTCGAGCATAATAATAACAATATACCTACTCTGAAACTCTGCAACATCATTTAGGTATACATAAAACTAAGACGACGACAAGAAATGATATGGTCTTCTTTACCAACTCGTTCGTTCTTGGCACACGCGACGTATATCAAACACGCTCGCCTCTCTTTGATAATACACACCATCCCCACCCCTATCACCAAATCATTCTTTTGCATGCCCGCCAGCGTCACGCGTATATATAGTTCACTGAAGTGGACAAAATTGACGATATCGAAACAATATAATATAAATAAACATAATCATTCAACTATACGTGAGCGGCGTATACCAGCGCCTGCAGTGGCGTGTGACGGACGTATTATAATACGGATAAATATTTCCTCAGAAGCCATATTTTAAAGGGGAGTGTAGCCATAGGGTTAGTCTGCGCAGAAAAAATATTCTTGGAATACATTATTATGATACTATATCAGTTGTATAAACATTCGACATGTTTGTCCTGACGTTTTGTTAATATATTCAAATTATACGTTAGAAATAATTACGTTACTGAATACCTTTATACAACGGTAAAACTTCAAAACAACTCACTAACGTACGTAATAGGCCTGAAAATTAATAATAATAATAAAAAAAAGAAAATGATATGAAATCACGCCTACATTGCAATATATCTACGAAATGGTCAACGCCGAAAAATTAAAACCAAATAGAACCATATTAACATCTCAACGTGTCAATGGACTATGATTGAAACAAAAAGACAGTGAAAATTTAATCGATTTGTATACTAAAGATTAACTACGTATTAGTATAGCTAAATATTGAATAGTTCAATAGTTGTACGCTATTTGAACCGTCGTCGCAAATTAAAAAAAAAAGGATTTGAATATAAAACGCGAAACCAATAATGTAACGATAATAACGATAATAATAATAATAATAATAATAATAATATTAATATTAATAATTTTTACTTTCACCACGCTAACTCTAGAACACGATGCGCTTGCAGAATTTTATTTAAAATACATTATAAATGTCCAACAGAAATACAATTGCATAGGTACGAGGTATTATTATTTTACCGTAAAACAATCTTTTTCTCGGACATCTTTTTGTAGTTCTTGCATAAACTGTATAAATTGATACAAAATTGTGCACAGTTATATAAATTATATGAATACACAAACGAAGGCGTACATTTAAAGTCTGGACTAGTATTAAAAGAGTTTTCAAAAAAAAAAAAAAATAATAACATTGTAGTGTATATTAGTTACGATTATCTACCCCCTACTAACCTGTACAATATATAATAATATTAGGTGACGTATACCGTCGAAAAACGTGATTGTTTAAATGCACATAAATTGACCGAGATAACAGAGTGTCTTACAAGAGGAAAAAACCGTTAAAGGAATCACCTCGGTCCTCGATGAAGTACGAGTTGTGATGGCCCTCGAAGAAGAAAACGTGCCGACGGACGTGACGACTGCAGCAGCCGCCGCTACCGGTCCAAGAACAATAGACCGGTAACGTTCGTGAAACTATGGTGACGTTCGTCCGCGGACACTTAGCGACAGACAGAGGCGGTGGCACGTACCGAAAAACTAGAGAACTAAGATAGAGAGAGAAAAAAACACTTTATTATGTGTACAACAACGCGCGTAGACAATAAAGTAAAACAAAAAACACGATATTATAATATCATAGTAGGTATTATATTCCTCGACACGAGTAACACGACTCTGTCGAATAGTGGTCGGTCGATGGTCGGTTTCTGCACATACATATATTATAGTGAAATTATTAAAAACACTACAACGATTACTACAATACGAAATCCGGTTGAAATGCTTATTCTTTTATACTATGACACTTTTAAAAATCCATAAACGTTTTATGCGTCAGACTACTATTTTCTATTATTTGTTGTGTGGTTCATACGTTTCGAAAATGCATTTAGACAATATTATACCGTATTGTACGACATCATCATTATCATCATCATCATCATCATCATCATCATATTATTAATGTACAGCATAATAACATGAGTACAGTATAATATTATGTAGGTACACGTTACACCTATAATACAAGTATAATATACTATATAATATTATACCTATATCATAATGACTTTTGTCCCCGAGAACGACAGCGGTGACAAATTCATTTTCAAGAAAAGACTGACCACCCACCGACAACATAAAGCCTATACACGAAAGTGTTAATCGTAAGTAATATTAAATTGTACAATGTACATCATAATATACACAATACCCATAAGTAGAATAAAGTTGTATAAAGTTGTACCCGCGTATGTTTTGGTTTTTTTTGTTTATTTTTTTTCCATTCGCAGTTTATTAAAAAACGGTCATAAAATATTTTACCCCACATTAAACGTTAATAGTTTCCGATTCAAAATGCCCAAATGCACGCTATACATAGCTTAACGACACTTTTACAAAGAAATCTGTCGGTATCGTAATTTTGAAAGGTCACGACTAATTTTTGGTTTCAATTGTAAATTACAGTATATATGTTTTTTTTCAAACCTACAATGAAAGACCTACGTTCTTTTTATACCTACCCGAGCACTCAGAATATAGTACCTGACCATTATATTATTATACTTTTCATCATTCAAATTCAGATTATGACCAACACTTACACGAATTCTGATATTTTTACAACATTCACTCCACTTATAAAAATAAAACTTGATATTTCTTATAAAATTTAATTTTATGTACTTCAATTAAATATGATAATACAAATAATGAAAAATTAAAATAAAACATTTTTAAATTACCCACATGATATGTAATAAACATTCCAAATTAACGTCTCACTATTCACTCTAAACTGTACCATTAGAATTTAGAATATATAATATACAATAACACAATTAACAACCCATGTATATATACCATTATTTATTTAGGTATCTCGTTTTTAGAATCATAATTTTTTTTTAATTGGGTTTTATTCTTTGAACGACCATTTTGAGACAATTATTTTCATATTTTGATTCCACAATAACATTTAATCCACCACAGCTCCCAAAAATAAAAACATTTATAATATATACAATTTTGCTACGCCGAAATATAACTTAAAGACTAAAACACAAAAACACAAGTACAACGTATTAAAGTACGATGCCAACAGTTTTCAAAATTACATAATGCTTGAAACATTAAACTCACCAATACTGTTTCAAGCATGCGCGTTGTCAATAATATTTTTATATTATTAATCATCGTTCATTATAAACTAAAACCATATTTGATATTATTACATTATACCTACATATTGCACAATAGGTATTGGGTGGTAATAGTTATATATTATAAAACGGCACGCTTAAGAAATTGTAACAAATCATGGTATTAACGCCATTGGTGACACATCATGGCATTGTTCCAGAAAAACGAATAACATTGGTTTTAAGGATAAACGTATTTAAATAAACACAATTATTATGGATGCGTATCATACGTACTTTAAATTAGAAATTAATATTTATAAAAAAAGCCAATGATTTTTTTTTTTTTTTAAGCACCTTTAAACACATCTGTTTTGTTGTGTCAACAATTCACATTTTTTGTACATAACGTTTATGACTAAACTAATACTCGCGTACTTTTACGTTATCATATTATGTATAATGTATATGTTTGCAGTATTGGTATACTAATCAGCAATAATCGAATGAAAATAAATATTCTCTTAACAATTATTAATAAAATACCAATTATTATAAAACACAATGACCGACATCACAACAAGAACATCAAAGAAGAAACTATTTCATCACAGTTTAAAAATATATGTGTATGTATATTATATTGTACATATCTAATACATTAAACGGAAATAACGAACATAAAGTAAGGAAGAAATCTAAAACCACATACATAAATGCCACGCAACTAACTTTAAGAGATTGTCACCACTCGCCGAGCTGTATTGGTGAAACCCAAAAGCGCAAATCGTTGATTTTTTTCGATAGATCAAAAGCGCAAATTCTTTTAACACTTTAGTGATTTAGTAAAAGTATTAAAGCACAAAAATAAATATAGTACCCGTTATACTATAAGTTTCATTTTAAAACTATTAATTATTAAATTAAATTATTCATTTTAATTAAACTTATAGTATTTTTGTAATTCAAAAATACATCAACGATAATATTTATTGAAAATAAGATAATCGTATCGTATTTTATCGTAATGAAGTACGGTGAAGGTTGATAATCATTTAAGATAACTATACAGAATAAACAGTATAAACTTATGTCTAACTTAAGAATATACTTTTTTTGTAAAATTTATTTGCTCTTATAGAATATTTATTTTTGCGCTTTTGGGTTGCATTTGGGTTATATTTTGCGCTTAAAAGCTACAACTAACTGTATCATATTGTGCTATGTCCGTTATTTTTCTATTAAGTTTTGTAATAAACAGTGGTATGGTTACGATAATTTAAGAGGCAATTACTCTAAGGAGGAGGGGGTCGTTTCTAATTGTAAATATAATATAATACTCAATAAATAGTCAATACTGATCTGAAATATAATTAGATTATATTATTATGGATTAATTATATCAGTTTATATTATCCAACCCCTTCTCCATAACCATGTTTTGCATCTATATCAGGGATGGCCAACTGGCGGCTCGTGGGCCTTTGTGTGTCATTTTTAATTGACCCGTGCTAAATTTCAAATTATAAAATGGTAAAATGTTAGGATTTTTCTAAATTTTATATTATTATATTTATAAAATTAATATAATGTTTATCGTAAAATGTAGATATGAATTCTATAGAACCATTGAAATATTTTTCTTTGCTTCAGGAAAATATTCAGTTTGTCACACCACGTATATAAGTAACACATAATTAAAACAACTTGCGAGGTTTTCTAGGTTAATATCCAGAGTTAGGTATATTATATAGACATGATAAAATATCTTGATAATATGTTAAATCGAAATATATTTATACTAATTCTTGTTTACTTTTAGTTCAAAGCGTGTTAAATACCTACTTATACGAATCATCTTAAGAGATAACACGATATGAAAAAATCTATACAGAGCATGCAATATTGGTCCTGAACAAAAAATAAGTTTTCAATAATAATATGTTTCGCACGTGGCGCCCGTACATACGAGAACAATAAGCAATGATAACAAATCGATATGTGAAACGAATATTGGAAACACGAGACGCAAAATATAATATAGTATAATTTATAATATTTTAACGTCGTTCAAAGTCATCGTATAAATTTCAGCCGCATTATATTGAATTCTATATTATGTAGAATATACGACTAATATACTTGACGACAGTTTTCCCTGTAGCCACATTGTTCCATGGAGCCCATTACCGCCTTATAATACCGTGTTATCGTGCAGAGGACGATATACCAACGGTAAACGCCGACCATTCGAGGAATAAAAGTTGAAACTCATTTTGCACCGCATGTTGTCAACACACTCGGCGGTGCCTGTGGATGACATTCGATTCCCTTTGAACGCGTTGTTCCCGTCTTCCCTTAGACTATATATATATATTTTTTGCCATCTGTAATTTCTTAGAGAATGCCATTACTTTTCACGCTTCCGAAGTGTTGTGTCTACTTATCACTGTAAGTATATATATATATATATATATTTCTTTATACTTTATACAGAATTTTGTATTGCTCAACCACCCCATTTCCCTACCAAGAAATGTCTTAAAGAAAAAACCACATAGCGACACCAAAAATAACTGCTCAATGATAAGAGAGTACTAGGAAAATTATAAGTCGAATAAAAAGAAAAAACTAGTCGTAAAATAAAGTTAATTAGGGAAAATGTGAGAAAAAATAATAAAAACCTGCAGAGATCATTGATAATATGGTAATAATTTATTTTGTTTATTATTTTTTATTTTTTTAATCCAAAATAAATTCTTTTAGTAAATGAATATTAATATACGCTTATATAAATCGTAAGTCATGTGTACACTTTGTAGATAAAGGGTATATAATGATATTACATTTGAAACTAAAATTATGCAAGACAAATCAATTATCATAAGCATTCAAGGACAATAATAATTGATTGGTATGAAAAAGATGCAATAGATAGTTAAACTATTCATCAGAATAGTTTAAATCGGTGTTGAATTTGTCATGAAGTGATAAATTGAATACTGTTAGAACAGTGAAATGCAATAGATATATTTATTTTGCGAAATGAAAATACTGGGTCTTAGAAATAATATTTTAATCATGAAAAAAAATGTGATTAATGGATGTGAATATTTAATGACAAAATAATATTCTTAATAAGCTAGAAAAACTAAACATCCAATCTCTATAAAATTGAAGTAAAATAAAAGTACACGTCAAGGTAAATTAATAGTTAAGTTAAAGATAATTGTACAAATATGAAATGTGTATAAATGAATTCAGGCATGACATTTTGACAGCAAAT
The DNA here is from genome assembly GCF_002803265.2 of Melanaphis sacchari. NCBI lineage: Eukaryota > Metazoa > Arthropoda > Insecta > Hemiptera > Aphididae > Melanaphis > Melanaphis sacchari. The sequence goes on from NW_020270843.1 coordinate 244,285, forward strand.
TTCTTGTTTAAACATTTAATTATCAAGTATCACAAAAATAAATAAACAGTGTAAAACTGACAACATTTTTTCTAATATTTCATCTGTTAAAATTTTACTAACCAGCTTAAATACGAGGGGTGATTGATTATATCTATTTGAAATTAAAATAAAGTTGTCTAAACTTAAGACATATAGGTATTTAATTGATATTTATTGTTACTTTTTCCTCTAAAAATAAGGTCTGAGTTTTTAGTTTTTAAAAAAAAACTTATTCAGTGTAATACTGTTATTCAAATTATTTATTAGTTTTTTAATTAAATCCAGTAAAATGTTTAAAAATACATTATGTGCGTTTATATTATAATATATATATATTATATAACGTCTAAATATCTTAAGACCTAAAATATCAAATTATTTATTTAAATGTGTCCAAATAATAAAATATAAATATATATATTATGTAAATTTAAACTATAAAAGTACTTTTATAGAACACTTTTTTCTTATCATAATTTTAATTAAAATTCCAATCATAACACTGCAAAATAAGCATTTAAAAATATTGTTTTAATTAATTAATAAAATTGCGTAGCTGTTAATACATGCATTACTTAACTGATCAATTATTGCAACAAGTAAACTTTAATAATGATTAATAAATCTATAAAATATTAGTTTAAATTTTTCAAAACAAAAAAAAATTGATTTGAAATAAGTAAGTAAATAAAATCCGTAAGTAATGACACATCAAAATGAACTTAATATTTATATACAGTTATTTATTGTAACTACATCATTGTTAATTGGCATCTATTTTATAATTATTTGATTTAATACTTCTGAATCGTGTATTAATAATAAAGGGAAAATAGCATAACTTAATAATAAAAATTAATGTTAACAAATCTATAAAACATAATATACGAACATACTACGTTATAAAATAACTAAATACTGTTTGATAGCATATCCCATATTATGTCAATGGTTTAAAAGTGTTTATATTATTCATAATATAATCTCAAATAAAAAAATTGTACAATTATTTTTTTAAATCATTTAAAATATCAAAACAAATATAATTCAATAACTACACTATAAAATATTAACTCAAACACAATTAAAAATATAATATAACTAATCGATATAATTATTGAACAAATACTATTTAATAACTGACTAAAACGGTTTTGTTAAAATCATTTATTTTTTTATTAAAACAATAATATTTTAGGTACTTAATAACCTAGAAACGTATAATTCGTTAGAATTGTTTGAGACTAAAAACAATTAACAAAATGTTGTTAGATAAAAATATAGTACAACAATTATGTAAGAAAATAAATATCAAGACCTAGGTATGAATTTCTTGTATGAAGTCATACAAAAATGTAATTTATTCACTTACGAAATTTTTTCTATTTTTATCAAAATTATATAAAAATTATTTAGTGGGAAAAACACATATCAGCTGCAATACAATCGAATTTTTATTTTTTACTTTTCGAGAATAAAATCACTAGAACTAAAGAAATGCCACATTTTTTTTTTCATTTATTCTTCAGATATTAAATCCGTCATCGCGATTATTATACATAGGTACCCGGCAGCACACCGTTTTTTTTTTTTTTGTCTGCTACAACTACGGATTCCCGTTACATAGTCTGCTTTACATGGATGCAGTTAAATACCTATATATATATATATATAAATATATGATGGTAACGGTAAAGCGCTCACGTCCAAACATTATAGCCATTAAACCAGTTAAAGGAACACTCAAAACGGGCTGTAACATAAATCCCCCATCCAAACAGGTGTGTTTAAACCGTTTTATTATGCTTAAGGCAGGAAAAGCGCGGAAAAATCGAGTTTCAAAAAAATAAAAATAAAACCTAGGTAATAATTCTTTAGCGATGTTTATCACTCTCTACTCTTTTCCCATCACCATTTACTTTGGTGTAAAAATATGGGGAAGGGTGGATGCCAAACGCCAGGATTTGGCGCACAAAGCACCGATCGAATGCAAAATGCGCGAAATGACAACAATAGGGCGAATTTTCAAGAGCCACAAATCAAACCACACCCTCGCCTATCCAACGAATAAAAAAATAAATATATTTAACCATAAAATATTCTTAGGATACGGTCTATTTAAAGCCCAAAAGTATATGGTCGTTAAGTTTGAACACTCTGAACAAACTTTTTTTGTGAATAAACAAATTTCTAACTATCGCTTTATTGAACCTTGATATATTTTACATTTTTGATTAAAAAAAAAAAAAAAAACACGTTAGCATACAATTATTAATCATAGGATTAATTTTTATATGAATATCAAGCAAAAATTATACTATTAACTGTATTTAACACCTTTAAGTACTGGTTATTTAATTTAAAAAATCAAATTGAAGTCTCGTATTAATTATAATGTTTAAGTAATTAAATATTTAACGAATTTCTGTATTAATCATATAATATTAAATTATGAGAATAAAATTTGGATACAATAGTTGATACATTTTTGTTAAGTTAATTATTATAATCATTATAGTTATATAAATCAACTGATGTACCTATACAACTAATTTTAAAAGACATTTCGAAATTCTCAACTCAATTTATTATCATAAATTGTTGTTATACTAAAACCTGAAAACATTTGAATCTAATTTATACCTATCTATCGATAAAAATATATAACTTCAACAACAAAAGAAAAAAAACTACCTACTTCATAAAAAGTTAATTTACTAATTTAAAACTGTCTATCACTTAACTTTATTAGGTACTAAAAATTACTTTCTTAATTATTTTGGATATACATTATTTAATACAACTAAACTGATAGTAAACAAATAATATTCCAACATCATTTTTTCAAACAACTGAATTTAATATCAGTAAAATTACTAAAATATTTTCACTAACATTAAATATTTATAACACTCTTAAACTACATACTACCTTTTAGCACCCCTAATTTAACATTACAACAATATAACCCGTAAATTTAATTGCATTTTTTATATTATAACGCATTTTACCAAGATTATGTATTACATTACACAACATGAATATTATTTAAAAAAACTAGTCATTTAGATATAACTAAGTTATTAATAATTTGCATTAGTTATTTTTTACAAACACATTAAATTATGTAAGTTAAATATTATTAATATTTTATAGATATTCTTTTAATCTAAACCCGATTTATTTTCAATAAAATAATGATCAAAAAAAAAAATAACAAGAACAAATAATTCCTATTAAAATGTCAACAATAAATATAACATATTTCAAACTATAATAAAACGATATTTCCCTAGATTTTTTTTTCTTACTCGACATTTAAAATGTATATTTTATAATTATTATTATATTTGTTAGATTAAATTTTTTTTAATCTATATCAAAGTTCTTTACAATACGTGTCTTACATACATTAATTCCCTTCATTCACTTACATTTTAATATGTTATAATTTAATAGCTATTTTAACTTTTGTATATTGCAAAATAATAAAAATTAAACAATAAAAGAAAATAATATTAGACAGAATAAATATATGTCTGCTGTGAACATCCGCGGCTACTGTCATTAAGCATAAGATTTTCGGAGATAATAATAGTGGTCGGATGTTGTTTTTGTTGGACAAACCGGTTATATAGCCAGTTCAATACATAAGACACTGAGAACGAAAGACTAAAAAATAAATTTCATGATAATATTATCGTCTTGTTGCACTGAGTCACATATCATTTATGACCTTGAACAGCTAAGAAAAAATGAATAGTCAACAATAGAGACGCTCTAATAACTTGAATTGTAATACTTGATCTATCTAGTCATGTTACATACACGCAAGATTATCACGTTAAATGTAATTATTCTTGTCCAAATGAAAACATGCTACTGTTATGTTGGTCTTTTTACTATAAATGTAATTTTACTAAGATACTTACATACTAAGTAACTTGTACCTACTAAAGAAAATTAATTTTTAACAAGTGTAAATATCTAGATTAATACAAAAATATATACATATCAGACACATTTTATTAAGTAATGAGAGTAATATAAATAAGTACCTATAGTCTTAAATATACGTATGTATAATAAAATACATACATATTAAATCTAAATAAATATCAACTGGGACAATTCATTTTTAAATAAAAAATTATTATCAAAATTTTAAATTGATTTTAATAAAAAAAAAAAAAAAAAACAGCATTACACAAACTATTAAAATAAAAAAAAATTTCAATCTTGGCACCAAAAAACTTGGATTTTCTGTGAAGTAATATGTTGATCAATTAATTAAGTATTAAAACAATATGTAACAAACTGTGATATAATAATGTGGTAAGCCAATAAAATTCCTTCTGAAATCATTTAAAAGCAATGACGAAACATTTCATAAAAAAAAGACAATTTTAAATAGATTTTAATTTGCCGAAATATCATAGAAATATTCTTAACATTTGGTGTTTGATACGCCGTTAATAATATATTTTAAACTAGTGAAAAATTCAAAAAACTATCAAAGATGTATTTTAATCAATCAATTGGTGAATTTTAATAACAATTATTCTACATATTATGTTATTTTAAGAAAATAAAGTACTAAAAATATAATATCATTTATTGCGCTATTAAGATTTCAGAACACAAAAATACTAACTTTTCTATGTATTTCAAACAACACAAATTCCTATTATAATAATAAGTTTTAAAAATAAAAAATAAAGAGTTGATACAATACCCAGAAATATAGATTAAGATGTAAAAATTAAAAACATTTTACATCATATTAAAAAAATAAATACTTTACACGTGTACAATATATTATAATAAGTTTTATAAATTAGTAATCATATTATCATGACTCATGAATACGATAAAAGAAATGAACAAAAACTTGATATCCCAGCTGCCATAGTTGTCATGATGGCTATATTATATTATACTATTATTGTTATAAGGGCATTTTAATTGATGTACTGCAGTCTCTACTACGCTTGAATAATAATATTAAAAAAAAAAAGCATGATACATTTAATACTTTAACAGTACTACAAACTATCACAAAATATCGTATATTATAAAAAAAATTAAGTACTTACTATGTTTTATTTAAATTACTGCTTTACAACAACTATTAATAAAAATTATGATTTTTGTTAGTTATTATTGAAGTAAGGTTTATTTAATCAAAATCAAAAATATGAATTCATTTTACTCAATACACGGCTACAAATCAATTTATCAGAAGAACGATTTCTTTAAAATTTAAATAAATTAAAAATATACAAAAATCTGTTTAAAACAAAATTAAATATTAATGCATTTTGTACCTTTCAATTCTAAAAATTAAATGTTAAAAGATAATTACTTTTATATTAAATATTAAGTAAGAAAAAATGTACAAAAATGATTAAATTAAACAATGGACAAATTCTAATTGGCATTATTATAATTTGACTAACTAATTATATAAATTTGTAAAAAAAAATCATAATTACTCATTAATGTTTTATAATTTATTGTAATTACAACAATATTTCGAATAATACGAAATAAAAAATGATCGATGGATATTTGGTATAAAAAATAAAATGTGGTATAATTTATTAAACGTTAGTCATACTATATTATACTATATAGCTATAAATATACATCAAATATCATTTGATTAATATCACTAATATGTTTTTAGAAGGTTCGTGCTAATTTCTAAAATAATGAAATCACTTTGAATGAATTAAGAATGTAGGTATTCAACCCATTGAGGGTTGAAGTTTGTTACACAATAAGTCACGAAATCACGTTACCTCCTTTCAACTTACCCAACACAATTGTTATTTTTTTGATTTTTATCATAATTTAATATGCATAGGATTATTTTAAAAGTGTATAAGTCTGAATCTGGGCAGTACCTTCCAATTTAATTTTTGTTATTTATTTTTAAATTCTCTAAATAATTAAGTAATCAAGTGCATATATTATTATGTTTTATTACATTTGAAAAATACTTAACCAAATTTAATATAAATACGACAATACCACGAGTTATGCAAACAAATTTATATTTGCTTTCTTCCAAACGTAAGAAAGTATTCATTGAAAAAAACAACAGTGTAATTTAAAAAGAGTTCATATAGAATAGTAATATATTTATATCATACACGATGTATAATTAAAATAATGTGGATTAATGGTTTAAAAATATTATGAAATTAAATATTCAATGTTAAAATTATAACCATTTTGCAAAAACTTATATAATATAAGTTTATAAAAATATTAATCTCATCAGATAACTTTTGTTTCATATATGCTTTAGAGCGTGTAAAATATATGGAGAAAAACGCTATAAATCAAGCGTGTTTCAGATTTTCTTTAATGATAAACCACCCTAAAGTTATAGAATGAACTGAATTTGTCCCACGTGACCTAGAAAGAATCGTTGAAACAATAAATAAAAGTAATATGGTTTTAGACTACATTGCGTTGAGTTTTAGGTGGATAAATGGCCTATAAAGAGTATATTATGACCTATCCTTATCGTATAATTTCTCGAACCCTTCTAAAAGTATATAAAATAATCGTTTATAAGATTTTATAAATCTAAAATTGCTCACTACATATTCAGAAAACACTCAAATTTTCAAAACTTTTCTACTTTATCACACGTTATACAAACCTAAACTACTTATATGTGACGTAAAACTAAATAATAAAAATTTTAAATCCCTATTCTTAGCTAGATTCTCAGTTTAATAGTTTAAATATAAATAGATAGCTGCGTAAATGTATAATTGTTAATATATAATACAAATTATAAAGCAAACTTTATTAAATATAACTAAATGGAAATAATGATTAAAAAAAAAGACTTAAATCATAAATTTTGTAACAATAATTTGAAGTTAGTTATTAAGTAATCTGAAACCAATTTTTTACTTATGCTCACTATTTTAATCTGAAATAATTCATTTTATTCTTAATCTCTATACGATTAGCGTCAGAGATCGAGTAACCAATCCTTGAGAGAGCCAAAAGACTAACCAGGGTAAAGACCAAGTGACGATGAAAAATGACCCTCAGAGATGACCCTTTCTACCTATCCTTTTCGACATTTTTCCTACCATAAATGGTTTTAATTTCGTATCAAGAACGTATACTGGTTAGTCTCTAGGGAAATACTGTGTGTCTATCCTACCATCACTCCCTTTATTCTTGAAAAAACCCTAGAATGATTTCCCATCTGGTTTTCGACAACCCCCCAAAATGTGGCTAATACCTCAGAAAGTTCAGGTCTTTTTATATTAAAACAAGACGACTTCTTTTTTGGTGTCGTTCACGCATCACTGATAAAGGTTGGAAAACTAGCTTCGATTCACTGTGACTATAAACAAAACGAGGGTGCAATGATATTTTTGACTTAAGGGGAAGGTCCAAATGAGTAGAAAATCCAACTCGCAACAAAAACAACGATGGAAAACTATTATATTTCATATAAATGTGTATATTTATTAATAGTGTTAAAGCATGACAATATCACCCGTATAAATAAGCAGCTTTAATGAGTATCTTCATCTTATTGTAAAACTTTAATTATTTATTTAATAAAAAATGTACTTTATGTGTGAAACCTAAATACATGTATTAAATCTGGAATGTTTATATTAACATTATATTCAGTACGGACAATGGAAGTAAAGATAATAATAAACATAAATAAAAATTAAAAAAATATTTTAATTTCATAAAATATCAATATTTTTATACACTAACTTAAATTCATGTAATATACTAGGTACTACTCTATTATGATAATTTAAAATATTGAGTAATAAAATAATATTTCTTTTTTTTTTCGTAATCCACTAATAATATACTGATTTGTGAACTTAAATAAAATAATTAATATAATACAATTTCTATTGTTATAATGTATAAATAAATGAATTATTTTTATAATTTACAAATAATTTTTATTCTTTCAAATAATAAGAGATAAAAATTAAATATAAATAGATTTTTAAATATTTGCAGGTATCAACTATAATAATTTTATAAAAATACTAAATAATACATTTACTTAATTATAAATTATCATTATTTCTGAAATACTTACAAAAAAAAATACTACCATTAATCGATAAAAAGATAGAAAAAGTTGATTTTTCAATAAATGTGCCAATTTCGATATAAAATAAAAATAAGTACTTTAAACCATAAAAACATTAATCTTAAAAAAAATTCCTTAAACTAGATAAAAGTACATTTATTTAAAATCAATTACCATTTGATAAAAATTATATTTATTTGTTATATACATCAATATTGTAGACGAAACCGGACACATGAGCAAATAAAACAAATACAAACATTATTTATGAGAAATTGAAACGGACTTGGCAATGTCTACAGGCATTCCGCAGACTGTCGGCACGGAAATAGTGCGTCCATACATAACATAAATATTTTGGCTTATCCTGAAGTTTAATTGGCAAACACTGTCAATAGTGTCAATACGACGACAGATGCATCGTCTATTTTTTTTTTTCATGAATACTGCTAAAAGAAATAAATTGACAGACACATATATACGTATTGTAACACTTTAGCTTTTATGACACGTGTGACTGAATACAAGGGATTGGACGATAATTGTTTGAATATAATATATAAGGTATTAGTAGTTTAGCTGTCCAAAAGACATTTTTTCCAATAAAATCACAAGAAACACAAAATACAATTCTTTTCCAAGGACAAATGGATGATTTTATGGTGCACTATATATATCCGTTAAGATAATGGAGGGTGAATGGTTCTTTTCCCACACGCATGCATTTTGAATAGAACACGTGTACAAATCAAGAATGATACGAGACACATTTCAAGAAATAAAAGCATTACTTAACAGCGGGCAAAGGACAGAAGGATAAACTGAAAACACCTTATAATGATAATGAATAACAAAAAATAATCTAACTATAAGTCAATAGGTTTTGAATTTTAAAAAATCCTTTATTTAAATAAAATTTCAGCTAAACAAAATATTAGGAACAACTAAATGATATTACGTTGTACCAAAAAAATAAAAGAAACTATACATAATTTAAACAATGGATATTGTAAAAAAGAAAAAAATTATAAATAAATATTTTATGTTGTATATCATCATATACGTATTATACGTAAATGTTGTTAAACTAAAAAAAAATTTTATTTTAATACGGTAATGTATGAATATAAAAGCACGTATGTATAATACTTAATATAAATGTAAAACGTAAAATAGTACCTTGCTGTAAGATAATGATAATAATACTCAATTTAAAAAAAATAAAACCGTGTGAAATAGTATTTTTAAATCAAGAAAATAAAATAAATGTAAAGAAAGAAGATAGTCATTCATCAAAAGTTGAAAAGTGTGGTGGTAGTTTTAAAACAACGAAGAGTCTGCGTGGGACTTGAATAGTATGTGTATATCAACAAGACCGATCGTTAAGTAACGATATAACCAGTTTTTACTATTACATCTACAGAGTGCGACAAAAGTCAAACCCATAGGCAATGACCCGACCAGTCATGACCCACATAAGAGAATGGAAATAAAGAAAACTTGCAATCATCGCGAGCATAACAAATGAGTATTCGACTCGCGCGGTATACACCACACACGACTTAATATTTGACGTGGTATTATAATACCTCTAATCTTAAATTATTGTGTACATGAAGGTATAATTCGATTATGGTCCCGAAGCGACATGGCGTGGGCATCTCATTTCAGTACAACAAAAACGAATTTTTTTTTCATAGTCCTTCGTTCACAGAAGTACATGCGTTGTTATTAGAAAATTGATATAAACTATAAAAAAAATACTATCATTAAAAAATGCGCAGTGTATTGAAAAATAATTTTTTCCACGCATATACATGCTACGCTTCGAGATTCCGGATATCCTCTATGTGTTAGTTGACCGGAACCCCCCTTTAAAAAATTGTATAGGAAAAAGAAATATTTAAATAATCAACTAGATAAATAAGACGTGAAAAAATTATTTATTTACCAATGCAATACATATTTTCTTATTACCGTCAGTATGTTAGTCACAGGCACAAAAAACACATTCTATAAATATCTATCTGAGTTAGTTTCAACAAGCATTTTAATATTGAACTAATATTATTATAATTTAAAATTGATAATTTTACTGTATTTTTATAATACTAACAAAAAAATGAATCTTAAAACAATAATTTGTAAATGTTGGTTTTATTATAATGACGCATTTTATATTCCGACAAAGGCACCCATAGAAAAATTCTCAAAGGGGGGACAAAATTTTAATCATTTCCATGAGATAGGAAGAAGTTTACAATAATTTAATATTATACTATTATATTTTAGATATCAAACTGGAAAATTATGAAATAATAATTATTTAACTAATTAACCATAAAAGTAATTTATTGAATTTTCATTTGATTAATAACATAAATTTATTAAAATATTAATTTACAAATAAAGATTGTAAATTTCTTCTTTTAACACCAAATATATTTATTACTTGTTCTATATATTCATTCGTTTTATCATCAATTTTCCCCTATATACACTTATCATGCATAATCCATCAAATCAATCTCCACTCATTGTAGATCTTGTGTAAACAATTTTTCAACATTTTCCAGGGGGGGACATGTCCCTTCCTTAATCAAGGGCGCCCTTGTACTCCAATATATCGAAAAAACTACATTTTAAAAAAATATATAATATTTAAAACACAAATAAATTTATAGGTAAATACATAATTAGCATGTAATAAATATATGTATACATATTTAACCCCGACACCCAGTTTAACTCCACTTCAAAACAAAATATTTAAAATGTCAAGTACAAAGATAATAAATATTTAATAAGTATACTAAACTTTATTACAGTGTTTTACTGAAAATCCAGGAGAAAACCCTCGATCTCTAGTATAGATAGGGAAAATATCAAACTTTTATAATTTAATAAGTTTTAATTTAACAAATTATTTAAGTAATATAAAATAATTTATTTAATCGACTAAGTCTAGATAACAGTTTAATAATACATACATTATTTTGCATTTTATACCAATTTATAATAAAATATGTTAAGATTTTAAAATAAGAATATACTTGAATATTACTTATGATGGATTTTTGAAACAGCAACCAAAGTAGTTGTATTCTTTAAAGCTAATAATTTTAAATTTTCATAAAAATTCAAAGTCAAATAATAACAAAAGTTGTTACAACAAAAAAAAGAATCTCTACAAAAAACTGTATTTGTGGATTTTAAAAAACAAAAATCATAAAGTATAATATTTACAGTAAGTACATAAACCAATATACCTAAAGAAAGCTACTTTCACAAAACACAAATACTCATTTTTTTTTTAATCAATCTTTGAGAGTCGTAAAATAACTTATTACAATTATCTTAATAATAAAGATCAATTTAAAATTTGCATATATAAACTGTAAAGTTTCCTAAAAATATATTACCGTTTACCTAAAATTACTAAGATTTTATTTAGTAATAAATTAATATACTTGTTTTTTTTTTTTTTTAATATCATTCTTCCACGCGAACATTTTAAAAACTAATTAAATGTATTTTCTAATTTGGAATAAATATTGATAAAATGTGTAAAATGTGTATGACCTCAAAAACAAAACATACTTAAGTATACAAAATGCATTCTTCATAAACGCGCACTAACGCGAAATATTTATAGACAAAAAATAATTTATTATACTCACTACTCACTCTTAGCAAAGAATTGAGAAATAAAAATAAAGGAATTTATTTGAACACAAAAATACAATCGCCCTGTTGTACTATTTAAAGAAAAATTACTTATGCTTTAATAATTTACCTAAGTGCATTTATCAATGACATTTTACTTATTATTACATACAAATTAAAAACATTCAGAATCAGGCTTTCAGATAAACGGACACCTGTTATTAAGTAGTTTACATATAAAATACTTACAAATCCAAAACATTTTCACCAACAAAAAAATAATTATAATATTTATTGATTTCACATATAAGTAATATAAATTTATAACTTGACCTTTAAGAACTTTAAACCTATTAATTTCTAATAAGCTAAACAAATAACACAGTTTGACATCATAAATAATTTATTATCTAACACAATAACCATCTTTTTATTCTTAAACGCGGACAGCAAGCGACTTCAATCTTCTAATTTATATTTCATAAAATTATGCATAACATTTCCCCAATATTTTTCTATGATAAGAAACTTAACACTGTTGTTAAAGTATAATAACAATGGTAGGTACCTAGTATGATGTATTCATCTATAAATCATATTCATCATATTCATAACTTTAGTCGTAATTTTTGTCTAAACATATTTTCATATTAAGTTTTATAACATTAATTTTTACAGTAGAAACTATATTATATTTTAATATTTCTTTTTTTTAACACATATGTTTGGGACTTAATATATAATATAACCAACAATATATGATACACAATTTCAAAATTTAATTCTTTAAATACAATGCTAAGGCAAAACCACTATAAGATAATAACAACCTACTAGATGAAAACTAATATGCCATTTAAAGTATAAGATGTAAACCATTAAAATATTTTGAACAGATTAAACAATATATTTATATAAATATTCTTTCACATTAACATATATTTTAAAACCAGTTTTTTTCTTGCTGGACATTAAATACATTGTTTTGTGAAATATTATTTTTTTTATTTACAGACCCTAAAAATTTCCCACGAAAAAAATCTACTTATTAAAACCAATGAACATCAAAAGTGTATCCAATCGATACATGTGTGCTTTGTACCTAAATCAAAATTAAATCGAGATTTAGGATTAGGTGGATTCAAAAAGACGCATTTCGTGGGAGCCGCCCGGTGCCATCACGACTGGACAGAGGAATATAGGAAACGTGAGAGTCACCGAGGGAAAAAAATACATAGTCAAGTGTATTGTGTATGGTTCAGTCACGATACGATAAAAATTGTGTAGCTATTTCACGGCTTATCGTTAAAAATACCGTGTACATTAATTCTGAACGATATAATAATATAGTAATATAATGCTTATTGTTAACACAAAGACCATTTCGAAAACAAACTGAAACAAATTGTACACAGCAAATTTATAATATATAATATGATAGTCGATACATGATAATAGTACGCACCACAGCTTGTTGTTTATACATATTGGACGTAACAAACGATTAATACAAGAATATTATTTGATAAAATACTAAGAATAGTCATAATAATTAAGTATTAGTATTATTTTATTATAGTTGAAACAAAAATAGTAAAAAAATTAAAATCATTAAGATTAGTAATACTGTTTACGACGCAGTTTTAGTAAAATAAAATAATCTGAACTTAAAAATGTTATTGGTTTAAAGATCAGTTGTATATATAATGTACAATATTAAAAAATAGATACATCTTCATTGTAATGACTTAAAAACTAAAAATTAATTAAGTACAGAACGGTTTTTACTTAGTCATGATATTAGTATAAATGTATAAGAGAATTAAATTTTGTTTAGTTATTAGGTACTTATTGAAGAATGGCGCCAATGGCTGAGAAAAAAGCAATATAGTGCGGACGCCGGAAGGCATAGTCAACTGACAGACAACCTAAGAAAATACAGACGTCAACAAACACTTACTCGCATTTTCAAAATCTAATAATAAGCATTATAAAAATGTACAAAAGTTTTTATACATTTTAATTTCAATAAAATAACAAATTTTCTTTTAAAAACTTAAAAACAAAATAAACATTACCTAATTAGTAATTGTTTTGAGTTATTAAAATTCGTAAGAAAAATATTTTCAGCTCAAAAATATATTATTAAACAATATATTCAACTATCATCACTCAAGGGAAATTTTTCATATTAGGATGAAAAATATTATATTATTAACTGAAATAAGAGTGTGATGAACTTTTCAATGATAGAAGTCATAACAGGGTAGAAGGTATTCATTCGTTCACTAAATAAAATTAAACCGAATAATCCATTGAAATGATAGGTACCTATTCATATATAACCATCTATTTTCTAAAAGACATTCAGTTGACGTGAAAATCGGATGTCTGGTATCAGCATGGTTGTTATTCAGAAAGTTTCATTATTTAAATTTAAAAACATTGATTTTTAACACAATAATGAAAAAGTAATACAAACTTTTAATGCGTACACCTATCACAATAATACATTTATTTAAAATTGAAAATATTAAATAAATTTATGACATTCTATATACTTATAATCTAAACTATAAAGTATGTATTTCGATTTAAATTTTAAAACAATGTTAAACCTTTTCAACAATAATATAATATTGCTTATACTAACTACAATATTATCTCATTAATTATCTAATAATTACATAACTATTTAAGTACACATAGAACGAAATAAATGTTTGTTTTTAGTTTTCAATTAATTTAACGCTAAGAGAATAATTGTATTTTAGCATTTGTTAACTAGCTGAATAAAATGTAAATTTTTGATATAGCTTAAGAAACAAATACCTCAACAAATCTCTTTTACACATTTAGTAGAATATATTTAATTAAATACCTACTAAATACAATTCAATAAACTAGCTTGTTAAATACTTACATTATTAACCTAATTGTTATTATTTTTTTTTAAATAACTTATGCAGTAGTCTGGGAGGAACACTGTTATTAGACTTGCACAGAATTAAAAATATCTTCACATTATTTCGTGTCAATTGTTTATATTTTATTCCATATAAATTGTTTATAAGTTGTTTACATTAGTTTTAAAAAATACAGTTAAAAACTTGTTATCGCGCCATTTAACACGAAACTTGAAAGTTTACGAAAATAATATTATAATATATATATAAATATATTTATCTTTAGGTAGTAGACATATCATCATTTATAAATCTTACATATCTATTAAATGATAGTAGTTAGGTATATAATATTTGAAAAAACAGTATCGAACATCTCAGGTGTTACACCTATATTACATACGCTTTGTGATTACGTACTTACAGTTCAAACAATCGACAACAAGTCGTCTATCGATAGATTATGATCATTGTTATCTAATAGATAACCGTGATTACGATACACTAGAAATAACCATATAAATAGACGCTTACCTATCGGCACTACATAATATAATTTATTTATAGAACAATACCTATTATAAAATCAAAATATTATACAGGAATAATTTTTTTTTCTTATTACACGAAAAAAAAAAAAAATTAAATGAATGACACATATATTAAATTGTTCAATTCTTAGTCCACCAAAAATCGACTGATTGTGAACACGTGCGTACCAAAAGCGGTATCTGAGTCTGACCCGCAAAATGCTAACAAACCTATGTAACGCACGCGGATACTATTTGCCTAAATTATATTATCCATATGGCCATGACCATCACTTGTGATGTATAATAATTTAGTACGTCGATGTTAACTAACACTAGTTACAGATTGTTACATTTCAAAAGACTATTCCGAGAACAGATTTTCAGGAAAATTACACGTGTGATCAGTAATTTATTATTATTAGACTATTACTAATAGTGAGTGCTATGACAATTACGATAGCAATGATAACGATATTACGCGATTTTAGAAAAGATCTGATCAATTAAAATCAATAGGAAAACTTTGATTTTAAATTTAACAGAACACAAAAAGAAAAAAAATTAAAATTAAAGTATACGTGTTTTTCGACGAACGACAAATAGTTATATATATATATATAAACAATAATCGCAAGATCTCTCGAGAATCGACAACATTTATTTTTTTGTTTAAATCGACGCATAGTCATCATCATATAAAGACTCGGGACGATATATAGAATGGCGGCAAAATTGAAAAAACTCGACTTCGAAAAGAATTCTTCATAAAAACCAACTCTCCGTGCCCACTTTTAAGTCCGTTACGACTTGCGGTACCTATAGTCAAAATCAACATAACGGTTTTACCTGTAACGACGGCGACCAGTAGAACCAAGGCCAGCAGCGGCGTGGGAAGCCACGACGACAACAAGCGGTTTCGCATCATAATCGTGTGGTTTTCCGCTAGACGCGAATAACGACGATGAGACGACGGAATTTTATCACTCGCAAACGTATATCGCACACGTTGATAAAACGATGGAAATATCAATCGATTTGTCTTGTAAAATAATAATTATAACATTAAATACGTGGGTTCACGAATATTACGACTTAATCGGGTTTGGCGGTAACTTTTCAACAACGTACAGGTGACATTACGTCTCGGTATGAAAAAAAAAACACGGTGAAGTGATTAACCCGCGACAGTAACTTGAGTAACAGACGAAGACGGCGTGTACCAACACGTACGTGAATGTGCGTACGATGACGGCGGACAACGACTGCGGTGACGACGGAACAGCGACGCGCGAAACGATGACGACGGCCAGTGGCGGTTGGTAGACGGAATGCAGGTGCCGTGAGTTCGGCGCCGGTCGGCAGTCGTCGGTCCCGGCGGCATCGGCGGTGGCTACATGGTGCTCTTGACTCCTACAACGCGCGCGCAACGAAACACGACGCGCACCGGTTGGACCAGTCGCGGTGGCGGTTGTTACCTGTTCGTTTATGGTCGGTGACATCGCTTCGTTCTAGTGACTATACGACGGCGTTGGTTTAAAGTAGGTATTGCGCGAAGCGAATAAATTTCATTCCACTGGACCGCGGTATAATATCGTCTCTCTCGATACGAAACGGACCGTACTTTGATTTCCTAGTCGAGAGTGATGAGGTACTCGGCTACATCGAAATCGATAATACCATCTAAACGTATATTATATTAATATAATACACGACCTAAATAAAAAAAAATCAGTGAAGTTTCCATTATATGTTTATAAGTCCGTAAAAACTAAGCCCCTATCTAGTTATTCACCCTGAGCTTAATATACACCATGACAAAATAAGAAGTTAAATCACGAGCAATACTCTACCAATCTAGTTAAAATCAATATACATATAAAAGTTAGAACCTAGAGGAATAATTGGTCATATTGATGACGGTAATGTCAGTAAAATTTGAAAACTGTGACAAGTTATAAAGACGAAAGATATTTATTTTCATTAATGGAGATAGTAAAATCTGGTTAATATTAACTACCAAGTATGAATTAAAATAAATAAAATTATTGTTTCTAACAATTATTTTCAATACGATTGTCATTAAAACATAAACATCAATAAGGAGAAAATATTTATGCGATTTATTTTTTTATATTATATATTCAACAGTTTTATAAACCCAAATAAAACAATGTTTACATATATTATGCATAAATAAATTAAGAACAAACTGAATCGTTTTCGTAGTGTTTAATATTATACATGCAGTATGAATAGAAATGACATTTAATCAAAAGAGCTCTGAAAATTTTAATTCTTTTTTTTTTTAATTGACTGTATAGGTACATTTTAAACCACCCCTCTTTTAAAGATAGAACTCGTCATCGCTATTGGATCCGCTTCTGTTTCAACGGCACGTTTTTTTTTTTTTGTTCTCTGATGTTTTTCATCAATGCCGCGAAGCGACATCCGGTAAAAAAAAGATAATAAAACCCGAAAAGTAGAAATCGTCACTTCCCCGTGCACCCGCCAACCACAGACACGGTTCATTGTCGTTAAAAATTGTCTAAATCGTATAATACGGTGTATTATTAATACCTATTACCGTGATCGTCAAACACGAACACACTTGATTTCCGAAAATCCCGAACTATATGGTTCTTTAAAATATAAAATAGTTAAATTATACTAGATAATATAATATCATTAGATGTTCGATTTTCTGTTCTATTTTTTTCGCGTATACCAAACTACAAACGATGTTATTTTGAAAAACGTAAAAAAAAATAAACCAACAATAACAATACACTGCAATACAGTGTACACCTTCGTATATGTATAAAGTATATGATATATATTATGGGTACCTTTATATACCTTAACGGCTTCACTGATGTTTTCGTAGGAATATAGCATATCGGAAGAAAAACAAACAAAGTATATTATGTACACATAAATAAACTATACTACTACGCATCTATACACGTCTCTATATATCCATTTGAATACAAATTTTTGATCGTACCTATGTAATTTTCATATCTTCTAGAAACAAATACTACTTAAACACATACAACATATAACACACAACATACAAAATAAATATGGAATACTTTTTTGCTCGTGTTCCTGGTAATAATTTGTATATTAAAATCATTCGACAACTTTATTATATACAATATGCCTACACCATTTGAATTCCTCATAATATTATTATTTATTTTTCAGTTTTGAGTTTACACAATTTATATTAAAACATTTAAACACGATAAATTGAACATCATCAAGTACAACAACTTTAAATATTTTATCTAATCGATTTTTATTTAGGTACATAATTAATTATAACATAAATATAGTAAATTAATAATGTAGATAATTAACAATGCATAAGTACAATCGGTATAAGTATAGTATGTACATTTTAAATCAAATACATTTCAGTTACTTTCATATATCTATAATTTAAATTGACGTGTTGAAAATAAAACCACGATATAAATATGGAAAAATACTAATTATATTATGTAAAACTTGAATTTTTAGTGCACTGTTTTCTTTGTACATAGTTAAAGATTAATTTATCATTAAAAAGAGTTCATTAAAAATTTGATGAACTTGTATACGAAGTTTTTAATTTAAATTCAACTGAATTTGTATATTAACTAGTTTATTTCAAACATAACATTGCAACTATTGCACGGGACAGAGTATACAAATAAAACTAAAAATTTTAACAAGATAAAATCCCGGTTTATAAATTTAAAATTTACATATATGCTAATAATAAAATTGAATTATCAAAATAGTTTAATATTTGTTTTAGACCCTAGATTTTCAAATTGATGAATTATATTAAAAGAAAAAATATGGTCACACATTATAGTTCATAGTTTACATAAAATATATTGTAAATTACAATTATCTTATATAGTCAGTATTTTTTTACAGTTTATCATAATTTAAACGTAAATACAACGACATTAGAAATATAAATTTGAGACAAATAAAGTTTGCTAAAATGTTTCAAAAAATTTAATAAAAAAAAAATTAATAGAAAGAATAATTTTAATGCAGTCTAATGAATTCCTATATGACCATATGTATTTTAAACGATTTAAATTTTAAGACGTCTTCCTGTTTTAATAGGAGTTCAAGACCATAATAAAATAAAAATACTTTATTAAATATTATTATATAATATAGGTAACTATTATTATTTCTAAATTCTAATAAATTACTACATTAGGGATAATTCCTATTCTAATTCAATAGTATGCCAAATTATGCGTATAATTTATAATTGCAGTGACAAATTACCCACTAGACTCGTGAGGCTCGAGCCTAGGGCGGCAAATTCGTTAGGTATATCATATTATTTTTACTCTCTCTTTCAAAAAAAAAAAAATAAGATAAATGATTTTTTTCAATTAAAAGCTTAAAAGGAACTGCATTAAATCATTCATACTTTTTTACGTAATTTATAAATTTTAACTTGTAAGATTATATGTAATACAATATTTGAATTAAAGTGTAAATCAATAATTATTAAACCATACAACCTTTGAATCAATTATCACTCCCGGAACGGCTATACATGATTACCTTTCACTCTTTTATGTTAGCCTATTTAAATTATGGTCTTTGGAAAGTATTAAAAAAGGGGGGTGGTAAACACTGAGCGTGTCTTAGGGCGCCGAGAAGATTAATCTGTTACTATATATAATAGGACTAATAAGTAATCTGTGTATATGGTTAGAATTTAATAAATCAAATTTTTTCATTTTCTTTGAATTATTTCTTAAGAATATATAAGTAATTCTTAACAATAACTTAAATAGAAGTATAAAACGTTTACCTCATATTGAAATTATAGTAACGTTAAGATTTTGATATCATATTAATTTGTACTATTTACACACTAACAATACTTAATCTAAAATATATATCATTAATTATTATTATACGAACAATCAATTATACTGTTAAAAATGAGTAGTACAATATCTTACAATACATATACTTTAATCAGTATTGTGTCTGATTGCACATAATATTATATACATTATATTATTATGAGTCGTAAATAATAACTATAATAGTTTTCATAAATATGTATCTATGAAATAATATCTGTAATATTATACTTTATAATATGTTACAAAAAATATGTATATACATTTTTTAATTAGCTACATTATTTACATTATTAAATTCTTAACACAATTATTAATGTCTTAAATTATAAAAATAAAAAATATAAATACATAATATAATACATGGAATTATTAAATAAATGCAAATATGTAATATTAACTAATTTTTTTAAAACGTTTTAATTATTATTAACGTTCAATTAAAATAGAGTTCATCCAGTGACACCTATAAAAGAAGAATAAGGGTTAGGTGTTATACATATACTCGTACTATCGATGTAAAGCCATCTGTTTAAAATACATGTTGTATGTTCGTCATGAATATGTGTTCACACGCATAGTTCATCAAAAAATAAATTATTTTAAAACACATTAGTATATAGTATTATCTGTGTATTAAAATTATGTTAATTAATATAAAATGAGCTTTTGAGTTATTGTAACACAAAAATAGAATATTAATTATTGTTTGTATTTATATAACTAATAATTATTTATATATTATGTAATTAGTAATTGATATTTACATTTTAAAATAAAACACTAATCATTAAAAAACCTTTTGGTAGATTTCTATATAGACATAACGAACTATGACATTTCAATTATTTTTTTTTTTTATTGAACTTAAGCCCGGCAACTAGGGCCATTAGCTGTTTGTAAGGGTTACGTTGTAGGTTGGTATGGTAGGTTGTATTTTTATGATTGTTACGGTTGATAGCAAACACGTGGTATGTGTGGCAAGGTTTTTAACCACTATGATCCCGAATGGTCACCCATCCGGGAGCTAGTAGCTGTGGCCGTTACTTACTCTCAGTCGCATTCCGCGACTGGTAGCAGCCAACGCGCCACGCCAAGCCACCATTTCAATTATTGTTAGTTATGATTTTATGTAATTATTAAAAACTCTCAAAATCTTCTAAAAATATAAAACAATAATTATAATAAGATATTATAGTGATTAGAGAGTCTATGAAGATAAAGAAATGAATAATATCTAGTTAGCTATATATAATAATCTTTTTTTTAAAAATAAAGAATCTAACGACTAGCAAAGCACTTGTTATTTTTCACTCAAATATGAACATCAACACCAGCTAAAGACAAAACATTCAAATAATTATTTACATACACGGTATATTATTTTACTTGATATAAATAATTATAAATATATTAATATTAGTCTTACAAAAATTAAAAATTAAATAAATATAAAGGTGAATGTTTTAATTTAAAAATTACATACAACTTATTTGGTACTATCATAGATAAACCTTAATAATAATAACCGCATTTAAATATTAATTAACTTAATAAATTTAGGTAAATTAATTAAAATTGTTTTAATTCTAAGTAACGATCGTCAATAATTATATAGAAGATTAACTATTAGAAAACTGGAATTTCAAATCAATTTAATTTAATATAGAATTTTTATTTAAATTAATATACGATAGGATTAATGCTTGTACAATATAATAAACACCTCATCAAAATAACATATCTATGGATCTAATATATAATAGTTTAATGCAATGTAACTGTATGAAGTATAAATTTAATCATAATTATATGCATAATATAGTTAAATTATTCATCTTTTGAAATGGAAATAATCTTAATTACTTACATTTATGTTGTCAAAAGATAATACGATTAAAACTTTACAAAGTTAACCATATTTGCCGTTTATACCAAAAAAATCAAACTAACTTCAATTTTGACTACCATTAGATACAGCATGAAACTCAATTTGAATTCATTACATCCCCTTATGATAATATCTAAAAACGAATGAGTTTTGCAAAATAACAGATTTTATAAACACAATTTATTATTGTAATAATATATATTGGCGTGGAATTGGATTGGAAAAGAAGATTTAGGGTGTTTAGCTGCCTCCCTACAAAAAAAAAAAAAAAAAAAAATGATTGCTAAACATTTCTAAATGGAACGATTGTCTATCACACTTGTGTTGGGAGGGTTAGCAGTGAAGGGCTCGGAAATTCACAATACATAAATGTTTATACCAGCGTGGATTATCTAATTTCAGGCTACAACGAGGGCTGCAGCAGCCGCAGCGGATGTACGAGTAACAATTGCTTGTTCGCGTCACCGCTATACCACCGTAATGTTGTTGTGCACTCAAGACGTAGCTTTTAGAGTACAGAAACGAACCGCAATCGGAAGGGAGCTTATGGAAACTATATAGCAGGAAACGTTTATATACCGAACGGTCAATAATTGAATTATTATGTTATCACGGGAAGAAAGGTGCTCAATCGCGTTATGTGGTCAAACGCAACGCTGTTAGAATTCATAATACAGTTGCTTAGAAAGATAAATATTGCATTTGTCAAAGCATAGTCAAGAATATATAAAAGTAGTTGAGCGGGCATGCTTGAGAAAGAAAAAAACGACTTTACTGACCTGTCTTAATGGTTAGGTACTCTTTGTATAAAAAATCGCATCCATGAAAACGGATTTTTCAAATGGTCTTTTCTTTTCAAAAGTAATAAAAATAAGGCATAAATATATAATGGTCATCTCTGAACCTTTTTATACACCTATGCACAATAATATGGTTTCGATAACAATCAGTAAGAACTAGGTAAGGTAGCATAACAACAGTAATAACTAGTTATAAGTACATTGTACTCATTGTAGTATAATCTATAATAATATACTAGTAACGAATAGTATTATAGCTAAAAAAAAAATTAATCATTTTATAAAATTACTTAACGAAATAGTTCCTATAATTTTCATATTTTTAAAGTAGGAAATTTAATATTTTAATATAGAATTTTTGATAAATACGTATTTAAATGAATAATATTCTATAGCTATTATAAAAAATACAAAATTATAACAAAACATATCATTATATGTTCAATATAGCGTAATAAATCATAATTTATTTATAAACCATATATTATATACTTTTGTTATGCTCAATAATATTGTTTCAATAGGTATTACGATTCACAGTTATATAAATTAATGATAAATTTAATATTTACAAATTATTTTTATTGAACATTTATAACTAATAATTCATCATGAAAATATTATTTTTAATATTTACATGAATAATGAAGATCGTGTAGGCGCATAATAATTATATTTTATATTATTAAATAAAAATAATATAAATAAATACAAGCAAAAATTTATTTTATTAAACTGTATGATTAACTGCTTATGGCATAATATAAATGCCGAAGTACCTAATATAAATCTATTAATTAAATAGACTAATCATTGACAATTTAAAATATTTATTTTTCTCGCTGTGATTCAGGACTAATACAAAAAAACGGATGTAAAAAAAAATCGATTAAAGTATTCAGTTTATTTTTCCCATGACTTTATAATATATGATATATTATACTCGTATAATATGAATAATATAATATATGTTTTTTACTTTAAAAGATGTATTTATAACAACTATTTAATTTATTATCTACTGTTGTCTATTAATTAAACATAATAAATTAATCTTCAAGTATCTTGAGAATATAGTACTATTAATTTTTATTGAGTATTTTGATTCATTTATTATGAATAATTATTTTTAATTAGAATATCAAATTAATTTTATAGTAACAACTTAACTACAAATCATGAATATTAAACTACCTAAATATTTTTGAAAAAAAAAACAGAAGACAGTAGTATACATAATTTATAATTTATTCAGTCATAAGTTATAAATAATTTTAGATTACTTGGTACCGAAGTACTCAGCTATAAAATAGTTTTAGTTACTAACTGAATACATAAATAATAAGTACAAAAAGTATAACATATTTAGTTCTTAAATATGAAGAAAAAATAAATAGGTAGTAAAGATAAATAATAAACAATTATTATTTTAATATTAATACATAATTATATAGGTACTTACAAGAAATATCGAGTTACAACATTGAATTTACTATATGGTGTTTGTGTTTCATATGCTGCACACTTTCTGTAAGGTACCTACGTAAATAAATTACGTAAATTATTCTACTATCTCGTCATGGATAAAATATAATGATACAATTTGTTTTGTTGTCAAACTTTCATGTTTCTATAAGCATCATATATTATTAGTATTACCCTCTTAATGTGCTCTACATACGTTTGTATGCATATTAAATTATATCACAACTTGCTTAAGACTTGCTTAAGTCTAAAAGTTCAACTAAAAATCAAATTTAAAGCACATAAACTGAACTCGAAATAACAAAGGATTCGTGAATTTAAAACAATTAATCTTAATACCTATTAATTATTATAATAATTATTTACATTTTAAATAATAGTTTTATAGTAATTATATGTATACACTGGATAATTGTACTACCTGCATGTATATCTTTAAATCAAACATAATTTCTAGAATAATGAAATTGAATAAGATTGATGCACCATTCCTAAATACAAAAATATTAACGGTACCTAACTATTAAATTAAAAGTTAGATACTTACCACCAATATAATGTTAACTTTAACTATATCTATAACTATAAATAAGTCTATATTAAAATATTCAACTAAATGTTTTCTTTTTTTATATAAAATAAAGAGTACATTGTAAATTAGGTGCGTCGGTACAGAAACAATTCAATAACTAAGTAAATGATATTTTATCAAAACTTACAACATAATGATGAAAATGTTTGAAAATTGTATTTAAAAAATAAAAATACATGATGTAAGAATTTAAATTTTAAATAATATTATTTGATTTATTATATTTGTAGAAATGGTTTAAAAATAATCTCTGGATCAAATACTTCAAAATATGTGCCTATTTCATGATCATATAAATATATAATTAGTAAAAAACGTACAAAAAGAAGCCAAAATATAAAAAAAATGAAAATTATCACCGGTTGTTATCAATTTATTTTTTGTTTCATACATTTTAAAATTATTATTTTAAACAATAAATCGAATCCTTAAAAATTATTATTATCTTATAGGTAAATAATAATAATTATTATTTAATTGAGTATTGTTACTTAACACACGCTCTATCATTACCCATTACATGGCTTTGTTATAAAATATAAAATTTACAGTATTTAGTGATTAAAATGTAATATTGTAATATTTCACTAATTTTATTATTTTGTACAAATCGGGTGAAACACGATTGCGAACGTTTTACTTTTTTATAACACGATTACAAATGAATGTCGCTTATCAAAAAATTTGATTTTTTAGTCAAAAACAAACAATTACGAACGTTTTTATTGACTACGTTACCAATCTTATAATTTCTGAATATTCTGTTTTATTTTGTTTGGGAATTCAATTAATTTTTTTTTTTAAATAAAAACTATTCGATATTAATAATGCAATGTTACATTATAACTACGTTACAAATTAAAATAAAATTATATTAAATAATGTGAAGTGCTTAAAATGTTGATTAATTAAAATAATTTCAGAGTATAAATATTAATAATACCGTTACATAATGTATAAACTAAAAAAAAAATAAAAAAATAAATTTTTTTTAATTTTCCTAGGTAGGAATTTTCAGTTTTTTGTAAATATGAAATTAGATCCTTGTGAATTTTATAAATTATAATCATTATAATTTTTTAATATGGATTCCGTTTTAGGTTTATCTTTTTTGGTCATAGAGATATGCAAATTGTTTTAATAGCGTAATAGCAGAAAATCTGTGTACCTACTATTTGATTATATTTTAAAAATTTGTAATTGACTAACTAAATAATATTGACTAAATCTGGTAATAGTAAGTGGAAATAATAAGAAATACGTTAATTATTTAATTAAACATCGTATAATAATTTTAATTCTTAAAAAAAATGATTTTAAGTTGATAGGATATACAGGAATATTAATAGGTACACATAAATTCATATACATATCAATTTTATCTTATACTCCTATAAGCTATAATATGCATATTATTATATTTGATCATATGTGGCTAAATAGTTAATAAAGACTTACTATCGCTTTAAAACATTAAACCAGAATGTTCAAATATTGTATACCCACTTAAAGTATAAACATAAATAATACCAAACCAAAATATAGCTTGTCGAAAATATTGATTTTTAATTTTTTTCATACGTCATACACGATGCACATCACACTGAGCTAATAATTATTATTCATTTAGAATTTAGATTGAACAACGTCACATGTATTTCGGTACAATATATTGTTCTGTTTTAATTGATGGTACGGCGTACAAAATAAATAGAGTATATCACTAATTTACAATATACGGACTATGTTTCGAGCACTTCGAGCTATTATTAAATTAATTTTTTTAAGAAAATAAATTTATATACAGAATAAGCTAGTAGTTAATCAACTAATAAAGAATTTTTTCCTATACTAAACATTTAAATTCATTCCCAAATTTAAAATTTTTATAAAACATAAAAGTTGCAACTATGCTGTATGTATCTATAGTTAATAATTATAGTCTGTACCTACAATATCATTTTTTTTCTTAATGAAACAAAATCTTATGTATCTATTATAATTATAATTTTATAGGATAAGTATCTAAATAAATTAATTTGAGTTTAAATATGCTGTGAAAATAATATAATTGTGAATAAAACTGTAAACAATATTTTACTTTAATAGACGGTATAGGTGTAAAAGTACCTATATTGAAATTACAAATACATATATTATTAACTTATTGTAATAATTTGTATTTAACATAATATCTATAGACCAGCATAAGGTATACATTTTCGATTTTAATAGGTATAAATTAATGATGTATTTATGCTGTATGTATTATTTATATCAAAAATATTAGTATTTTTTAGTTAGATATAATTATTTATTAGGAATAATATTATCCTAATATCCATGAACACATTATCGAATAAAATTACTATATCTAGTAGGTATACCTGGTGGCTGGTACTACTACTATGTAAACATTTAGTCAGTAAATACTAAATAGTAAATACAAAATAGTTGCATAGTTAACCATCATAATTACTTAGCATTAAATGCAATTTACAACATACATTCATAGAAAAAAAATGTATGATAACAGTTTTTAATTGGTTGATAAAAATTATTATTTCTAATGAATTATTTAATCTTTTAAGCATAATATTATACATATTTTACATTTTTGTCATAGTCCACAACGGCAAGAATTATTTTTACATGAATATTCTTATCAATTCATATTAAAATCACAAGTCATTTAAAAATTAATTTGTATGATTCTTTAAAAATTATTTATTGAAGCATTTAAAATTTACAACTTACCTACAATATAGATACAGGAATAATTAAATTAGTCATAATTCACTTTCTAATATTGTATACTGTATAGGTACTTGCTCTTATAATTGCTCAGTTGAAACAAAAACTTGAAAATTATTTAAAATACTCTAAAATGTTCTAATAGATTCAGTAACATTCACTTTTTATGTAGACTACAATAACTAAGAGCTTACAATGTTGTTTTAAATATATAATTATTATTATAATTTTAGTTTTATGCACATTTCTATATTTTTTTTAAATAACTTTTAATTGAATAAATAGTGCATCACATTTATCATGTCTTATTTTATATTTAATATAAAAGTAAATAAAAGTTGAATACATTTTTCAAAACAAAAGAAAACAAAGTAATAATAATACTTTATTTTTTCTAGCTAATAATAATAAATTATAAAAATAGATTACAACTATTATGTTAAATAAGAATAATTACCAAAACATAATGGTATGTATTTCTATATGCCATAGAAATTTAAAGTAACATGACAAATTTATTGATTGGTGACTGGCTAAAATTTAATTTTCAGACATAAATATTATTAGTGCCTACTAAATATTATATAAGCCTACAACATATTTGCACTAACTTCTTACATAATATCTAATTTATAATAGCATATAACTATAATTTTCTAATTTTAATTTAAACTTATTATTATTAATTATATTTATATATTTAATTGTGCGATTTAAATGTTTAACCTTTTACAATTTTTAATATATAATTTTAAATTTATTTTGTTATACATATTTTGAAAATTTATCTTTAATTTTTCATGAAAGTTTAAAATTTGAATTATCATTTAACCAAAATGTACAGTAAAATGTATTTTTTTACAATAATATCGACCACATAAGTTTTTTTTAGATCTATAACCAAAGCTTAAAATAATAATAAACATTTTATAAAATATACTATTATAACTTCAGTTAAAAATTACTTTATTTCTTAATTCAATTAATTTTATTAATTCAAAATATTACCAAATTCTTAAAATTTGAAAATAATTTATTGAATATTTAAATACAATTACCTTTTGTGAGATAATTTATTATTGCTTTTACATTTAAAAAACATACTTATCATAAAAAAAAAAAAAAATTATTTAAAAACCATGAATTTATATGAAAAAAAAAATGGTTCTCTATGCTTATGTAACCACCAAATTCTTATAAACTATTTTAATATTGTTTTACTAGATATTCCATACCATACTACATTACTACAGTTTACAGGTACCTACAAGATTGAAGAATATACCTATAACATAAAGAAATCATAAGATGTCAACTATGACGAATGAAATAGTTTTTTTCGGTGAATCTTCTGTTTATTGAAGAGGAACATAAAGATGACCATAAAATAATTATTTTCGTTGACCTCTGTGAATCAAAACAACAAAGCATTTCTAAAATAATTTATTTTAAAAAAAATACAAATCATTGTGTTTTGACTAAAATTGACAAAAATATGGACATTACGAAAGCAAAAAAATAATATAACCATAAAATGTTTGTTTTAAGCTTATTTTTCAGAAGGTATTTTACTTATACATCATGATTCATGAATAAACAATATGAGATGTTCAAATATATTTTCTTATTAAAGTTTAAATTTAGAAAAAAATAAAATTGGTGTACCATAAATCGTAATAGCTACGATTTGTTTTTATAGGAATAGTGTAATAATACTCTTCTACAGAACGATTTGTTTAGCTATTTTCCGGTTCTATTTTGCAAAACGATGTTCGACGACAGCTGTTAAAATACTGAACGTATAATATACGTATATATGCTATCCAGTTTATTATTACCGTCTTTCGCTCAAAAAAGTAACATTTATTTTTATACAAACCAATACTGTTACAACTCCAAATGATGTGAACATTTACAATTTTGTTCGGTATACTAAAATACACAAAATATAAACATCATTTAGACCATTTGGCATTTTTAATGATAATTCTTAAAGTTAATTATTTTTTATTAATGAAATATATTATAAATTTAAAAATATTATTTTAAATAATATATTGTTATTATAATATGGATGATATTTTGTTTTTTGAAATATATTTACTTAAATATCTTAAAAAAAAAAAAAAATATTTTTTACTTTGAAATCATACTATTTTATTTTATAAAAGTATATATTAAACATCACATATTATATGCATAAAAAAATTTATATAATTCTCACGTTTAATGAATTTACATTTATTAATTAATCTAAATTATAAATCTCACATAAATATCTTGAATTTCAATGAAATAATAAAAGTTAAAACCTATTAGAAAAAATAGTATATTTCATGTCCAATTAAAATTATAATTAATATTTTTAGTTTTCTTTTTTTGTCAATTGTTTGAGGTATTTTTCTTTTTTTCTTTGGTACAATTATATTTTAATTTTAATTAAATTACAAATCATACTTTAACATATATTAATTAAAAATAAAGCTAATCGAAATAATAAGTCGTGTTCATTTAAATTTTAAATACGTGACTAATTTTCTGTTGGATATTATATAACTTCATAATACATTTTAAGTAGTAGATACCTATAATATATTTGTTAAATATTTGATTAAAAATTTATATTGTTAATTTTATTTAAACTATGAAATAAATTAAATAGAACGTTTAATGCAGAATTTTTTAATCTAAATTTCCTATTTAAATGCAATCATTTTGAGTAATAATTGTATGTTCTTCAATTAGTTTTAAATACCGTTATTTAAATAAGTTTCCTTGAGAATACTAAAGAATACTTATAGTTAAAACTGCTGTTTTAGTTTTCATTCTTGGTACTTTCCATCTACTAGGAAATTCTATAATTTATTATTTAGTTCCTAAACCTTTCAAAAATCACAATGCATTATGTCTACTTCATCGGAGAAGTGAAGAAGTCAAATACTTAATATCTGTATTAATAAAATAAAAACAATAAAAAAAAAAAAAATAGCGAAAAATTCGTTTATTTGTACGAATTTTTATCAACTAGATTCGGAGTTTGTGAGTATAGATTAATAGATCATATAGGCCTAAATATCGAATACTATTATAGGTTCCAAAAAAACGAGTGTGTCGTTCAGTTAAATAAAAAAAAATAATGAATTCAAAATACGTTATTTGTGCAGAAATGTTTGATGCTTAATGAATTTAACTAAAGTTGTGTTTACTGCTTACTATAACAGGTACCTAAATGCATATTATTATGAGTTAGTAGATTATAATAGAAATTATGTGTATCCGATACACCGTTTTAAATTAATACCAAGCGGCCAGTCCTACGGTGCCTTCTACTATATAATCTTTGTTACGATTCACTATAATATGTACATATTTTTATTTCTTACATTATTTTTATAAAAACGTGATGTATACAATAATTTATTAACCCTATTTCTAGGTACTTACTTTAGCACGCCATCCATATGCGTTTCCGTCGTTGAAATCGAACCAGTTTGCGATAGGTCGCCGCGTTAACACACGTCGTAGTATGAAAAAACTCCATTGACACGTGTCGAGTTGCCAACGATTCTCCACCTGCTACTATACGAAACCCGGTCTATACCAGGGTTAAAAAACCTTTCCTATTTTTTTTTTTTTACAAATATAATAATATATTATTACGGACTTTATGCATGTACTGTGTAACTCTAACCTACAGATGGGATCGAAGGCGGTATTATAATATTTTGTCTCAAAAAAAA
The DNA here is from genome assembly GCF_002803265.2 of Melanaphis sacchari. NCBI lineage: Eukaryota > Metazoa > Arthropoda > Insecta > Hemiptera > Aphididae > Melanaphis > Melanaphis sacchari. The sequence goes on from NW_020270843.1 coordinate 275,675, forward strand.
AAAAAAAATGAATTTTTTAGAAATAAAATACAACTCGATAATTTATAATAGTAGCAATTAAGTATAATAAGTATAATAATACGAGTATATATATGTATTATAAGAATATAATTATAAATTACAATTTACAATTCAGTCACCAATGATGTAGCAGTATTGTATACAGATGTATGTAGTAGCTGTATTCAATATTATGTTTATAGATTTTACATTTTAATTTTTAATCGTGAATATAATAAATAATACTATCCTTAAAAATTGAATATATATTTTACAGTTAATAATGCGTAGTAGGTATAATTACTGTATATGTCATAAAAATAACGACGGACATAATACATAAATTAAATATGAAAAATATTTTTAAACAGTAGATATAAGACTAAAATAGTAATTATATAGTAAGCTAGCAACCAATTTGTACTAGATAGGTAAGTAGGTATTTAAATACTAGCTCATATACTAGATACTTTTATGTGACTCTGTTTACGCCTATACTGCAGAGGATGAGATATAATTTATTTTTAATTTAATTAAAAAAATGTCATAAAACAGGTTATCATATTGTTCAAGCCTTCGACAGGATGGCACGAAGGCCTCTTATACAAATTGAAGCTTTTTCTCTCAGCTCCCTATTATTTAATTTTAAAATCTTATCATGCAAACCGCTCGTTTTTAGTACGCCACTCCAACTTACTCTCTGACACTAAACCTATAAAATCAGGTGTCCCTCTCACCTATTTTATACAATATATTCACATCCGATATACCTACATCGACCAACACGCCCTACTGGCTACTTTCGCAGACGACACTGCGATTCTAGCGTTTGAAAAAGTTTTTATCTCTGCTTCAATCACACCTAAATAAATTCATGGGCTGAAAAATGAAAAATAAAAGTCAATGAAGATAAATTAGTCTAAGTAAATTTCTCTCTAAGTCCTAAAGAATGCACTCAACTTCAAATAAACAACAAACCAATCCCAATTCAGTCCTCAACAAAATACTTAGGAATTATACTTGACAGGCGTCTCACGTGAACCCAACATACAAAATCCAAATGTAAACAGGTAAATACACGACTTCATTTACTCAAACCACTTCTAAAATTCAAAATTCAGCTCAAATTTAAAACCCTTATATATAAAGCCATAATTACACCAATTTAGTCATATGACATATAGATTTTGGGTCCTGCAAAGCCATCTAATATACGTCCTATCCAAACCTTTTAATCTATTATCCTTAAAATAATAACCGGAACTACATGGTTTATTACCAATGAATCACTTTATATAGACCTTAAAATACCCACCGTCAATAAACTTGCTAAAAACCAGTACAAACGTTTCCACGTTAAATTATTAAGCTATCCAAATCCACTCATCAACAACATGTCTTCCTCTTCTCTCATTAGAAATGTTAAACATTGTCTAAAGCAAAATCAGTCCAGAGATTTGCTTTATTAAAAAATAAAAAAATAAACAAATTAAGCTAAAAAAAACAAAAAAAACATTCTGAGGTGTTCTTAATGAATAACTTCCTCCACGAATTATGTATGTGTTTATTATGACAAAATTTTTTTGTTAACTGTTACTTATTATTTTAAATAACAGATTGTAAATATATTTTAATAAAAAAAAAAAAACAGGTTATTGTTTATTTATTTATTTATTGATTACTTAATATCTATCAATATATAATAATTATTATGCATCAATGCATCACGGTAGGAATATAACTCTGTGTATAGATTATAAACGCATATTATTTGAAGGTGATGTAAGTATTATCTTACATTTTGAAATGGTAGAATAATAATCATATTAAATTAGTCCGTCCAAACCACTTTAAATCATTAAATGTTCAAGACATATCCTATTGTGTTATACAATAATATTTAGATGTAAACTTAAATAGTAGAATATATTATATACAATCATATTTAAACAGTTAATATTTTTTTATTCAAAACAATAATTATGTTAAGAATTTAAAATAAATTTTTAATTCATAGACATAGATTTAGACTTATATCAAAAGTTTTAGCTAAAATTTAATAAATTGCACACATATTTTAATCATCGATATTTCACGTCTGCATCCAAAAGTTAAAGATTTGATTGATCTAAATTAATTGTTAATCATTGTTTTGAACAAATCGAGTGTCTCGTTTTATCAAGCGAAATAAGTAGGTAAATAATTTGAAATAATTATTTACATAAACATATTATCAATTATGATATATGTTTTGATTTTTGAACATTATGGCCTTATAGGCGAAGTACCTATATATTACTTTCTCTTAATTAGAAGTTGAAATACATTTTTACTACTATTTAAAATGTTTAATTTAGAGAAACAACCTACTACTTATGTGATTTATCAGAGAACAAAATTCACAGATATATTTAAGCTCTTTTTTGTATCAATAATTATGAAATTATCGGTGGCCTTCTTAATACTAAATAATTTATAATATTATCATCCTACAACACATTTTTAGAATTCTATTACTTTTTTCGGTACAGTTAAATTTAGTTTCCAAACTTTAATTTTAAATTTTTCTTTTGTTTTTGTTTTTATTGCTAAAAAGTTTGAATCGTTTTTCGGATAAAAATGCTATTTTATTAAAACAACTTAAATTTTTAAATTGTATTATAAAACTTTAAAATGTTTTTGTAATAAATAGCTATTTTATTGGATTTGTCGTAAATAGTTTTTTAATAGTAATAATGAATATCAGATATATAATAGAAATATTGATTGATATTGTTGTCTTTTATTTATTTCCATTTATTTTTTATCATGTGAGAACATCATGTAGAAGTTCACATCAGAGTCGACGAAAGGTAGACTTGTTATTTGATTGATAGTATTTAGCGCTGATAAAACTTTTATTTTTATCGTGAAATCTCATTTAAAGTGTATTATTTTTGTGTCATTATTATATTTTAAATTTTGAAAGGAATTATAGTTTTAAAATCAATGAAAAGTACTTCATTCCAATATCTTAGACGAACCAAGGAGCATTTGAAATTATTATTTATATTTTTGACTAAAACATTAATTTTAACTACATACTAAAAACATTGTACACACGTGTATACCGTTTTCAGGTTTGAATTATATTAATAAAGCGGATAAATAAAAACTAAATGATTATTGTCAATCGTTAAATTAAGAACGTATATCATTGAGTAAAAACTGTTGAATGATACCGATAAAATAACAAAGAATTTCTACGCAGAGATGCTATTTCGACTATTATATAATTTACTAACTAGAACAAAAAAGTATTTGTTCTTAGAATTCACTTTGACATACGTATAGAATGTTCGTGAAATTTTTAAACGACAACCGCAAGTATTCTCGGATACCATCAAACTATTAAAAAATAAAAACGATAAAAAATCGATCAAATGACCATGGTCATCTTTTAAATGTAATTTCTCCCCGAATGGAAAACCATAATATAAACTTTCCAGTAAGTAACTTATTTCGTATGTATCAGTCAATCGTTTCGACAAAGATTCAGCTCCTTTTCTTACTGCTTACTCTTGATGCTCATCGGTCCGGATGACCTTCGCGATAAAAAATCATCTTATATTAACAAATTAAAATTATACCCACCATACATGAATGTCTGATTTATATTATTTAGTTTTTACATTTACACTTTGAAAAAAAAAAAATCAATTTAGTTAATGTCAAAATATTGTACTAAGAATGTCCCCTTAAGAGATGGTAAATACAATAGCATGACATTAAAACATTTTGAGCAGTGTTCAATAATTTTCTTTTTAATTATTACTAATGCATCAAGTCATAATAGGTCATTATATTACGTCAACATTTTTTATAATATTTTTAATTCTGTTGTATATCTACATTTTATGTATGCTATAGATATTAAAAAAATCTTAGTAAAATTGTTAAGTTCCTTTTTTATAATAATTACTTCATAAAGTACATTCTTACCATTAAATTCATTAAATATAAAGTAAGATAATTATCTTTTTTGTTAATAAAATATTATTTTTATTATTATTTCTAAAACAAATGATTAAATTTAAAGCTCTATCAAATGTATAAAAATATATGGTATTATAAAAATATATTGGAGCTAAAAAATAAAAAAACAACTCAGATGTACTATTTTTATTATTTGATTTAGAACTGCAACATCAAAGATTACTTATTAGATTACCTATATAGGGGAAATATATATATACTATAAGTACAAATGTCAAAATTTTTATATGTACTAAGTTAAAAATTTGAAAAATTATTAAAAATTCTTTATGAGTTGTTTAATCAAAATAAAAATTAATTTTATTTATTATACACAGAGAACCGTCTACCGTATTACTTTTAGAAAAATAACTTACTAGTTACTAATAGTAATATCAATAATTAATACAATACACTTAGAGATAGAAACTGATACACCACTCCTGTACAGAATCTTTTTTCGTGTATATTTATCAAAGAATTAAAAATTAAAGCATCTATTACAGTGATCTACTCATTAAAAATTATACTCGAAACCTACAAGTACTATAAAAAAGAACGACTTCTCCGGGTAATTGTTTTTATTGAAAATAAGTCTCAGTAGCTGGATCGTTGGTCGGTGCTTTTTTTTGTTATTAGTATATAGCTACTAATATATACATACGATAACTTAACAACCATAAGTTACAAAATAGAATAAAATACTAATATTATATAATAAAACCATCTTTAAAAAAAAAAAAAAAAAAATTAGTACTAAAATTACATATTTTGTATACCTTTGTATTTTTATTGCCAACATGAAAATAAACCAAAAATGTTAGCAGGTACTACTTATATGCTCTTCTGTTACAACTCTTTTGCATAACATATTTTTTTACCACGATGAACTAAAGGTTTAATACACGACATATCTGTGACTTGCATATATTTGTCAATAAATGATGTCAATGACTAATGACAACTAAAATTTGTAAGGCGGTCAATGGACATGTTTACACATTTATCCAATTCTATTATACTATAAGATTCACGATTCAACAATAAATAGTAACAACAACTAACCCATCTATATTACTTATTGTAATTTATATACATATAGAGGATGAAAATGATAATTTTGTTTGTCATATTTGCTCTTACAGTAACTGAATAACCATTATCTTCTGTCATCACATTCCAATAATATGATCGATGAAGAGATATTATTATGTATGACTTCTTGAACCAGCTACTTTCACAAGTAATGTGCGTAGAAAATATTGAACAAAAATTTATTTATTTATTGAAAATTTAAATCTCATGTAGGTAATATTAAAAAATAACACAGAATAAAAAAATATATATATATATATAAGATAAGACACAAGGTATTTTACATGCATAAAAATATAGGTAAAATATATAAGTTTTTTAAACAAAAATTCAAACAAAATAAAAATGACTTAATGTTTCGGTGTTGATGTGTTGATTTATGAGATTTATTTTATGTATTAATCGATTCTTGAGTTCATTGATAAAATTATTTATATCTTCATTCTTCAACTCTTGTCAATCGACTTTGAATTCTTTGCATAAACATTTTCCACAGTTTTCCTTTGTAGACCATTTTTTAGTGCTTGACTCCTAATAGTTATACTTTAATTTTGTTGAGTTTATGATTTATGTAGATTTCTCAAACTTAATTATTAGAATAAAGTTTTAAATAATATACTTACGATACTCATACTACAAGTCCAGCTTTAGATATCATTCAACAGCATTTTATGAAAATAATGGTTATTATATCCGTCAATCAGCATTAAAGGTTTCAACATTTTGTCTGTAATGAACTCCATATTAATTATTTATTAAGTTCTTTTAATTATTTTTAGAAAAAATACCATACGACACTATGAACATGGAATGGCTGCACCGATACTGATGACCTATTCGATACATAGCACTATATTCTAGAATGTTCAGCAATAAAAATAAATTGCTGTATTAAATACATTGTCGTTCCTTGATATTTTCGCAATAAAATATTATTTTTGTAATTAATATACAACAATAAGGAAATCAACTTGTACATATTAGAATACCCATTAAATAAGATAAACAAATGTCACACAAAGTTCTGAATATTTTGATATCTACTATATATTTTGTTTTATAAAATATAAATAATTAAATTGTTTGTTTATCAGCATATATATATATATATTTACATATAACTAGAATTTAGAAAAAAATGAAAAAAAAAGTGAAAACTATAATTAAAAAAGCGGGCAAGTAGGTACCGCTCTGCTGTACATTAGGTGATGGGGTGAGCCTCGGAATAGGGTAGGTTAAATTTGAATGCAATGATAGGTATCATTGTACACGAAAAACGATTCTGAACGGAGATGATTTGTCAGTTTAGGATATATTATATTTAGATATTGTCATACATTCTATTTTGAAACAAATATTTTATTTTTCAATTAAGACGCATTTGCAAAAGTCATGGTTAATCAATTAGTTATTAATTTTTATGAATTATACCTATAAAATAGTTTGCAAATATTCATGGTTTTGACGAATTTTTGTCAATATTTGAACTTCAAATGCTAATAAAAAAATTGTGCCTATGTATTCTTAAAATTTTTTGATCACGTTAAGAATAACTTATGAGGAAAATTGTATTAAATGTTCAAGTATTTTGATTAGGCCAAAAAATTTTATCGACACTTAAAAAAAAAATTTTCAAAAAAATTGAAAATTTCAATTGTCTATAAATAGCTCAAAAAAAGTCAAAATATTTTGAACATTAAATCATTTAAAGAAAATGTTAATCTAAATAACTGGTTAAATTTTCAAGTATCTACGACTTTTTGAATTTTAACAAATATTTAAAATCGTTTGAGAATAAATCGTTATCCTTACACTGTTTTGTAAAAATTTAAAATTCAAACGCACTTAAAATTTTTCCTATAATGATACTTCGAGATTTTACTATAGCTGCTTGAAGGAAAACTTAAAGAAAACATAGTGTAGTATTTTTAATCCTTAGTTTTCGCGTTTTTGATAAATTTCGTAAATATTTGAACTATAAACGTTTATAAAAAAAAAATTGTAACTAACATTTTTTAATTTTTTTTAGCTACAATAAAAACAACTTATAAGAAACATTGTATTAAATTTTCAAAATTTTTTATCGACACTTCAAAAAAAATTTTCATAAAAATCGTTAATTTCAGTGGTTAGGTTACTCAAAAAAAGTCAATATTTTTTGAAAATTAAATTGTATATAGATAGCACTAACATAAACATTTGGTGAAAATTTCAAGTATTTACAGTGATTACTTTTTAAATTATAACCATATAAAAAATCGATTTGGTCGAAAACTGGTTTTGCAAAAAATTCTCGTTTTCCGTCATTTTTTTTGTTTTTCTCGATTTTTTTGAAAACTGTTGGAAAACGTTTATATTTTACTTCTATAATGCACCAAGGATATTCACTCTGCCATCGGAAACCACCTACGAAGTTTGAAATTGAAGCATTATTTCGACTACTCGTGTTGTACACAGACAAAAAAAAAAAAAAAACACACACATCATTGTAAAATCAATACATTCATCACTCCGTTCATAATCTAAAATATCACTTAATTAAATTTAAAAAAATATTTATTAAATTTCATATTATACAATAAATATCAAATATAAAAAAAATATGTGTGTAATAACTAGTAAATAATGTTATACAATAAATAAGAAATACAATATATTAAATAATTGTCTAACAATAAACATAGGTAATATAAATTATATTATTATTATTTATGTTGTATAGTACACATAAAATATTTTATTTAAATTTTATGTGATACACTACAGCATTCAAAAAATTCTTAACGTTATTTTTTTTGTACCGAGAACACAATAAAAATAAATCTTCCCGTATTTTTCATAATTTTTTTTTTTTTTTTGTTTTAAATTACATAAATTATATTGTGCTAATTTTATTACGTCAAAATCTATCTCAATCCTAATTTTTTTTGTAAAATTTAAAATTTAAGGGTGATTATAACTCAAAGATTTGGAAAATCAATGGTTAAATCCCTCTGTTTTGTTTTTAATGTGTTCTAAATTTTAAATAGTAGTTTCATGTACATTTCATATAACAGAAAGATAATTTGGGGGTATATATCGAAAAGTGCTTTGTTTATTTTTATAGGTCTATTAATATTAAAAACATAGATTTTATCAAAATAATTAACCAATTCTATTCCCTCATTTGGAAAAATATTTTTAATACAATTTATTCCAGTAGAAACGTCATCAATAGATAAAAAAAGTTTAAAAAAATCAATTTTCCTACAAAATAAATAAAAATTTTCATTATCCCTATACAAATTTACTAAACCAAGCGATTGTTTTTTTTCTATAGGTGATCTGTGTAAGTTAAAAAAAAACCACTTTTTATGAGTATATACACTGCTATAGTGTAGATGTGACTGTATTTATGGCTGCCTTTTCAAAATCAATATACACATTTACAGGGTCTGGATATAAGTTTTTATCATGATATTTATTAATTAATGTTTGTAATATATATTCACAAGTGGTTTGTGTTTTTTTTTTCTAGTATATAAAATACCGAAGTCACCTTTAAATAATAATTTATCTTTATTTTAACTACATATAATTGTTAAAAAATGGACAGCGCTAATGCAAAATGACCATCAAACAGCTATATGTTTCAATTTTAGTAAAATGTCTTATTCCGTCGCCAATTGCAAAAATTAAAATTCTTTCTTAAAATTGGATATTTTTGGCATAAATGTGTAAGAAAAATAAATTTAAAACAATGAATTTAATTATAATAATATTAATTAGGCAAAGATATTTTTAAACTTATCTTCAATTATACATTCTTTTAAATTTGTTGGTTTTTTAGGGTTATTTTTAGAACTTTAATTGCAAAGAGTTCTTTTAACAATTGCACTTATGGCATTTAAACTTAAGTTTGGTGATTACAATTTTTAAGTTCTTCACAATAAATTTCAACTGGATTTTTTGACATAGTTGCAGTCTTATACTTCATATTATTATGTGCTAAACATTTATTGGCTTCAACGTCTTGCGTGTCAGGTGGATGTTATATGCACTTTGTCAAGAATGGACGTTTCAGTAAAATTATTTTTAAAGATTTTTAATTTTTCTGAACACTTAATATTAGATATTTTTGAGCATCTCCTAACAACGAATTTTAATGTATTGTGTTTAGTATATGTTCATCATAACATAATTTATGGAAGTATTTGTTGAGATATTTTAATTAATAAAATCTAAAAATTATAATTACCAAAATTGCAAATCGTTTATCACTTGGAACAAAATGAGACATTAGTGTTTGTAAATATTATTAACGAATAAAACATTATTTACTTGGATATTGAATGGGCTTTAATATCTTATTTTACATTTGAATATTATTAGTTTATAAATATAAAACCGCGGTAGGTTGATCTAATACATCGTTTATCCTTATTCAGTTTTCATAATAACATACAAGAACAAATAATCAATAAAAATAAAAATAAAAAATAATCTTGACTGTCTAAATACATATAGTACCATTAATGGATAGCTTCTTCCATTAAATACGTCTTTATGTACATACAAATATTATATCAAATTTACTTATAATTGTTTGCTCGAACAGATTGTAAATATCTTATAAAAATAAAATAAATAAAAAGTTTTCATAATAATTTGCTTTTTGCTTTTTATACAATTGCATTTTTTAATATGCTTTTTTTTTATTTATGTTTTTCGTTGTTGTTTTTTTTCCGAATCTCCTATTATTATTATTACTTATTACCTTTGTTTTGATTTCTTTTTGATGTATTATACAATTGTATTATAAATTAAATGACTATTTTTGTTCTATATAACTTATTTTATTTAGTTTAAGTTTATTAAATGTATCGGTTAAATTGGGCTTCCATCTGTTTTATTCATATAATTGACTATTGGATATTATTATAAATGTACTTAGTATTCCTATAATTATTTTATTTCACAAAAACAGTAATTAAATTCAATAAATGTTAACTAACATAATATTATTCCTAGTAACTATTATTTTATTAAACGATGTGTTAAGGTTAATTCTACGCAAACAATCTACATTTACACCCTTTTTAAACAAAAAAACGTCCTGCTTGCACCTCCATTCTAATTTATAAAATTTATAAACCTATAATAAGTATATCAATGTATCTATTAAACTAATTGATTGATAAATGATTTAAATTATACTAATAACCTTAAAAAACAATTATTGATCAATTTAATGTGGTACGGATTAAAACTTTTGTAACTTTGTAAGTATCTACAAGATTATGTAAATTACATAAAATATGATTTCCTTTTATCTAATTGTATGTAACATAAATTACCATTTTTATTTAAAGAATAGAAAAAAAGTATATTAAAACATAAAAAAACATGAATATATGGTATTCAAAACATTTCTTGAAAACGATGAAACTAAAGTAATATGATCAAAAAGTAAAAGTGGGTAGACATTTTGTAGATAACATTTTATTACGTATAGCAAAATTCATAATATACGTTAAAGTTTAAAGTCTCCACGAATGATATTTTTGGATTAAAACAATATTTCTATACAGATATAAGAACAACTTATATTGAGTTATAATTAATTTGTTTGGATTATTATTTTCTATGATCTATTTTCAAAAATTTTGATCCAGCAAATATTTTTTTATTGACATTTTTAAAGTTAAATTATGTATAGAAAATGATAATATAAACATTTGGTTACTTTTTATAATTTTTTTTGTTTTTCCCTATTTTTAAAAAAAAGTACTGTACATTTTTTATCTTGACTTCCCAAAGTACCAAATAGATCTTATTTACTATTAGAAACCACACACAAAGTTAAAAATCGAAGCATTTTTACTGCCTAAAATGTACATAATGACAGAAAAAAAAATATATATCAATATCATTGTATAATAAAAAATAAAAATATACTCATCGTTCTTAAAATTGAAAAATCTAAAATCATGAAAATTTACTATGAACTTGAATATTTAATCATTTTACTTTTTAATAATTTGTAATTTTTTTTAAATTTATTCTCTTTTTAATTTTTGTTTGAAAATTCTTTAATTTTTTCTTATTAAAATAAAATTTAAAGGTTAATGTCGACTTTTAAAGAAGAAAAATAATCAATCTCAAATAATAAATTTAAATATGTTTTCTAATTTGTTATTACATTTGAATTATTTTACTGGTAGGTAAGGTTAACAATATACTCGTATATTAAATGCTCTAAATAAAAGAAAATAATGAATTTAATATACATTTTTTTATCACTTAATGTGTATCATAGAAACAAAATATACATAATATATAACATAATTAAATTGCATAAATATCTATGAAACAATTAAATTTTAAATTAATTAAAAAAATTATATATTTTTAAACGTATATCCAGTTATTAATTATCCAGTGTGCCAAACTACAACTAATTATATGTCATTAGACCCCATGTAAGTATACTAGATAGCTTATTATTAAGTAATTATTAATTTATATAGAATAGTAAATAATTATAAAAAATTATAAATTATTATATTATTATTATAATTATAATAATTATCAAACTTTTTTTAATTTATTACGAAAAGTTTATTAATCACTAATAAAAATCAGTACATAGATAATATAGCATTTAAAAAAACTAAATTTTTAATAATTATTAAGTAAATTTTGAACTAGGAAAGTTGCTTTACTATTTCAAGTGTATCTCCTTGATTAAGTCATTGTAATGGAATATTAAATTTAAATTTAGTAATAAAACAAGACAAGACACACAGCAAATAAGTGTACGACTTCAATGAATTTTGTGAAAATTTAAATAAAAAACATGTATTTTAAGTATTTTTATTTATCTTTATAAAAAATAGAAAAATATTGTATTAAATATTCAAGCTTTTTTGGCTAAACATAACGTTATTATGAATACCTATTTATAACAAAAAAAAAAAAAAAAAACTAAAATAGTCAATATTTTTAAACACTTATAAAAAGCTTAAAACTAATCTAAAATATAAATTTTTTCAAAATCCTATTGGATATAAAAAATTTAATTATAATTTAAGATATAAGTAAAATGGAACACTTTAAGTTCATGCAGTTAATATTTATTGAATAATAAGAAAAAAATGGTTTGAAAATAAATCATTATTATTCGATATCCTGACTTAAAATACTCATAAAAAATAACGGAGCTTTACGTTGTGTTATTTTTTTTTTTTTATTCCATTAAGTACAACAAATAAGTAATGAGGGGAATATTAAAATTTCAATCTTTTTGATCAAGAAAAAACATTAACATAAATCAAAAAAATCTAAAAAACTTTATTTGTTATTGGATTACTACAAACAAAATAAAAAACAAAATTAACTTTGTCAACAATTGGTTTAACATAAATACTATGATTTTCTTTTTTAAAAGTAATAAGATCTGTTTAAATCGCTAAGTATCCAATTTGTTACTAGAAACATTAAATAATATTAATAATATTATAGAATTTGTATTACTCCTGGTAATGATGTTATTACGTCTGACACACACAATGAAAAATAATACAAATCATTGTAAAACCAATCGATTCATCCATTTAGAATCTAAAACAACATTTATTTTAATATTTACCATAAACCTGCTTTCTTATTTAAACATCAATAAAGTCTTAACTCACGATTTATTCATTATAATATGTTTAGTGAATGTTTATGCAACCCGGACCTGTTATTTTATTTAAATTATGTATTTAGAATATACAACAATAACATACAATAACTTTTTTGCTTTAATATATTTAAACATGTATTATTATTTATTGAACATAGTACAAATGTCAAAATACTGAATTTAAATTATGAATGAATACATTACAATATTTTGTCATAAACCACGGATAAAAAATAATTAATAATATAATATAAATATATAAATAACTATATGTATATTTCAACAATATTGTTTATTATTTTTTTTTTTACATTAAATACACTTTTATTAAGGCGTTTGTCTAAAGCAACGCTATTGAAGAATATTTATGAAAAACAATTACTTGAGGACTATATAAATTATGAATATTCAAATAATTCATGTTTTAACAAAATATCAACACATTTTCAAGTAAGCTTTAACTTATTTGATCAATAATACAATAATGTAACCTAACCTACAAGGAATTTTAAGTTAAAAGATAAATTTCATTGTTTATTAAATTAAAATTTAAATCAAATTATTTTGACTAAACATAATATAAAGAGATTAATTTTTTGTGTGCCACCAAATTAAATAAAAAAAAAAAAAATTATCAGATTGATTTAAAGTTACTTAAGTTTGCTAAATAAAGAGCAAAATATAATTTATAACCAAACTAAGTTTTATGATATACATAAATATAATTAATAGTATAGATGTATCTAAATTATAGATTCTGAAAGTACAAAGAATAAACAACCCTCAAATATATGGCATGTATCTATTGCACAAAGAAGAATTGGAATTAGATTGTAATAGTAATAATGTGAGGGAAGAAACCTTGTTTCATGCAACATCCATAAGCAATGCAGAAAGCATTGCAAAAGACAATATTGATTGGCGAAAGACAACGCGAAGCAGATTTGGAGTTGGTGTTTGTTTTTCACCATGTACGCTTTATGCTAATAAACATGCTAAATTTAAAAAAGGTAAATAAACTATTCTCATTTAGAACATTCAAATGGTACATTGATTAATACATATTTCAATTGTTGAATTATTTTAGCCTTTATAATTGCTAAAGTACTAGTAAAAAATATTGAGGCAACAAGCATTAACTACTTTTTAGAAATACCGTCAAAAAACGACTGTGACACGACGCTAGGGAACGGAAATTATGTATATGTAAAATATGATGATAATACTTTTTATCCGGAATATATTGTTCATTATTCTTAAAATATAAAATTAAGAATTTATGTTTTGAATTTAAAAGTGGAACACATGCAGATATTTAAGTTTGATTTATAAAATCAAAACTATAAGTAAATTATTAAAAGAATATACATTAATGATTTTATTTAATTATAATTAAAAAATTTAATGTCTTAAAAAGTCCATCTTGTGGCTTTATTTTAGATGTACTGCATTTTAGGTTTATATATAACTTTAACTGTTTGTAGGCTTGAGAAACTTCTGAGTTCGACCCGAATAATCGTAAAATAAAACCCATATCGTTGAAGATAATAATTGTATAATAACCGTGACTCAAATTTTATTCTATTTTTAAATTTTACAAACAAAACGATGGTTATGAAAATTATTATTGTAATGTATCAAATTTACAATTTAAAATATTTGTACATCATTATTTCTGGTATGAATGATTCATTTAATTTTAATTTGATTTAAATAAAAAATACACACACAAGCAAATTTGTACCTAACACACGATGAATGTTCCTAATATAATTAAAAGTTAACTAATGAATATATGTATTCTGAAAATTTGAACTAACATACTATATTAATATGATAATAGTCAATATTATATCTTTTTTTATTGTTCCGTCATAAATAGAACAAATCAATTTTTTACGAATCTTTCATACTGCTTAATAATATGTACACTTGATTTTACCGTGTTTTTAGATTTCATATTTAATTATTTATTGTTATACTATACATAATGTATTTTTTAAAGGATAGGAATTATTGAAGAGTAAAAATAATAAATACAAACGATGAATCTGCTATATACTACTGCAGCCTTTGACTGCTAGAGTATCTCGAGTGTATGCATTTTATTATCATTATTATTACGCATCATAGTTAAAATTAAATCGATAAATTATACAATATCAGAAATATCTAACGTGTTCAAATATGATTTCATCGTAAAATTTTCAGATCTTTCCGATACACTCTGTATATTATATTCTATTATTTCGTATGCACTAAATAGGCCATAAACGTGTAATACGTATACAACAATTTTAAAACCAATAATAGAAAATAATAGTATAATGTATATATATATATTATATGTGTGTGTGTGTGTGTGTGTGTGTGTGTGTCATGTACTAACATTATGTTGTACAGACTTCGTGCCGTTGCAACGGAATATGGACCGTCGTTTGGCGGAAAGAAAAACATTGTCCTTCACCCGCCGCCATCAGCCGGGCGAGACTATATAGCGTATCCTTGGAAACCGGCTGGCGCCAGTGGCGTCGCGACGCGCCAATTACGACGCCACAGTTTGCCCCTTCGGTTATTATTATTATTATTATTATATATATATATATATATATATATATATATACTCACACACATTATACATACACTGAAATAGGACTTGTGTGTAGCGTTGTATATGTATATTTTATATACATATATATAGGTCTGTCCCGGGCGTATATTACTCATTGCTTTACCCTCTCACCCGTAGAGCCATCCCCACCATCATCACTTCGACTATCGGACGACGACGATACATCCAAACTCCGTAAAAACTATGACTAATACTATGTGCCATTCGCCCCTTTTATCAATATAATATAATATTACGTGTATATAATAATATCATAACTGTAATTTTTTTCTGTTCTCCAAAAGTTATTTTGTCCGGCAAAAAACACGGTTATTCAATACGATCTGTATATATTAATATTTCTGCCGCTGTCCAACCGTTACTACGGTCAATCAACACTATACTATATTACTATACGATCATGATAATATGTAGGTACAATATATGTATTACTATACTTATAATAGTGTTATATATGTACGTATGACGCGACGAAATATCTATAATGATATTATAGATTTATTTTAAATGGCGTCTTGAAGAGAACCGAAAACAAAATGTATCTACAATTAAAACGTTTTGAACGTATCATGAGTGTATTGAATATTTCTTAAGCCTTTAATATTATATAAGTAAAATACCTATTGCAAAAACTCAAAATTTCAGTATGACTAAAAAAAAAAATTAACGCAGTGTGTTAGTTTCTATTTACAATGATATTTTACATTGACGTGGTATAATAAGTGTATCACTTGACACTTCGATAGTTATATAAATCCGGTAACCATGGTTCATATTATATATGTACCTATACTTACGTTTTAAACTTGGTGGACGGGTTACCGTAATATTTTCGGTTGTTAGTCAGAGTCATGTGGAAAATTTTATACCATCGCCAGCATTTTTATCTGCATCTATCAAAAGAACGTATTATTTAATACCTAGTGATGACGTAATTTGCACTGTGCTGCGTGATAAAATTTAAGCGAATCGAGTTTTATATTTTCGTAATTTTATGAGTCTTATAATGTCCGATCCGATATATGCATCGTCCGTTTATCGAGGATTACGAGCCAATGGCGATACGCCAACATGTACGCAACATGTACATTACACACGTAATGCCACCACTCACCATGTAAGTTTTAGTGATAAAAATTATTCGTACGACCATCGTATTAGTGTTATTTATAATTGATTGTACTTGAAAATTAAAATATGTTTATATATACCAAAATAAGTTTGTATAAAGTAAAATCCAAGTTAAACCTAAGCAAAGAGATAGTACATATAACTACTAACTAGATAACTAGAATACTTATAGATTTAAATCATTATGGTAGGTATATTATCACATTTTTATACCATGATTAGGTAGGTATAACGCGTATTATTTTATAAATTTAAGATAAACCTTGTAAAAATAATTACGTTGTGCATCCACCATCCGTCAATTTTCAATAAATACTCGACAAATTATATTATTATAAAATGAAATTAAAATAATTTTATCAAATAGAATAACGAATAACTCCTTAATAAACACGTTATATATATATATATATATATACATAAATGTTTTATTATTGGAACCTTGATAGAAAAGCCGTAAAAGTTTGAAAAAAGATATAGGTACACAAATATATGAAGTAACGCAGTACACATTTATCGTGTCACTGTAAGAAAGAAAAATGCAATTTATTATAGACAATGCCAGAGCACCTGGGTATAGCTAGATATTAACATGAGTTTGAAATATTATGTTAATTTACTTATATCAGTAAAATTAATATTATTATTTTATATCATTGGTCAAACCTACATGTCGGTAATATTTGTATAATACCTACTATACGGTGTAATATGCTAATATCTTATATTCAAGCCATCAATATCCTCTCTTTCTACATATTATTAATCATGATAAAATTAACATATAATCAAAAAATGTTAAGTAAAATAATAATAATATAATAAATAATACATAATGTCATAATAACTGTAGTTAAATATTAATGTCATAAAATAATATAATACATATACTATAAACTTAAATAATAATTCCGTTCATAATGTACGATTATGGACTTTTGATACATTATCGACTTCAGTTATTCGTATTATACTATGAACTTGAATTCAGCTTGTTGACTATAGACTTTATATATAATACCCGTTTAATTTACCTTCTTCGGGGGGATTTTCCCGTGTGCGTCCCGAAATGATGTTTTTTTAATATTTTGAGTGCATCCGAAATTAGGTATCACCCGAATGCATCCCAAGAAAAAAAGGTTATATTTTTTATATAGCCCTAGTGCGTCCCAATTCATTTAGAGTTCCTTAGCGTGCACCACGAGGAGATGAACTGGCTTACACCCCAAAAATATTTTTTGATTCTTATTTATAATTATTTATTTTATTTTAGTTTACACCCTTAAATTGAGAAAAATGTTAGGACAAGTGTACTAATTATTTTTAAACTTTTCTTTTTATTCAAGGTAAATTGTATTTATTTATTTTCAAAAATTATCATAGAAGTTAAAATGCAATTTTTCCATCGTATCTAGTATTCCAAAATCATAGCTTTAAAAATAAAGTATTATAGTTGTATATTTGAACCAACATATTCGATCATCGTCAAATCACTCAAACCTATATTTTGAAAGGTTTATTTGATAATTTTTTCTTAAATATGACCTATAGCTGTGGACTGAGGAAGCACTCGAGTTATCAATATATATTTTCTCGATAAGACTGCGGACGCACACGGTCTATGAAAAAGGTAAAAACTAAAAACGGGACACATTCGGGATATCCCCTCTTCGGAGACGTAAGCATGTTGTATGCAGTTTTTAAGTTTCTAGATTGGTTAATCCTGAGTATTTTTAGAAAGATATCATGACGTAATTTTAGAAGCATTTAAAATCTTAAATCACTGAGCTTTCCTAATTGTAGATAATTTATTGTAAATGTATACTTATACGTAAAGAACTTTGCGCAATTCACAGATATTTTTTTCACATACCTATCCTTTATATGTAACACACTTACACACTTACACACACACACACACACACACACACACACACACACACAAACACACACACACACACACACACACACACACACACACACACACACACA
>NW_020270843.1:294217-302244 GCF_002803265.2 Melanaphis sacchari
ACACACACACACACACACACACACACACACACACACACACACACACATATACAGTAGAAGCCGCTTATTAGAAACACGGATAATTGATACAATCGTGTTATTGAAACAAAATGTCTCGGGACGGATCGGCCGTATATTAGAACATTGAAAATAAATCGGATTATTGAAACATCACATCGGTTATTTGAAACAATTGGGAGAAGGTCAGTTGACATATACACCGATTATCTAGCGATAACCAATGTACTTCAATTTTATCTTTGCTGTCGTTACGTTTATTTTTACTGTAATTTATCGCGAGAATGCTCTTTCTGTACGTACTGGTCGTACCGTTTGTAGTTTAGCTTCAGCGTGCGTATGTAAAGATTATTAGTGTTTCCTTTTTCTAAAAATCTAAAAATGTCTAAACGCTAAGATTTTAGCCAATTTTCATGCGACCATTCGTGGTTTGAAACTCATTTGACCGATTTGCTAGCCCAATACACACGCTCTGATATTTTCAATGCGGATGAGACTGGGCTTTATTTTGGAGCTCTACCTGAACACACATACGCACTCAAAATAAGTGACAAAGCTAAAGGGGCAATATTACTCGTATGAAAATATGGTCATGGAGTTACTCGACGTAAAAAAACAAATTACGAATGATAAATATTTTACATAATATTGTAAAATATACACAATTGTGCATACTTTTTTAAATTATACAATATAGGTACATACATACATACATATTTTTTTCGCGTACCTATTATTCATTTTTTTTTTTCAATCGCTTATTAGAAACAATCGGTTAATTGACACAATTCACCTTGGTCCCAAAGTGTTTCTAATAAGCGGCTTTTACTGTATATAGGTATATATGTATATTTCATATTAGTTAAATAATTTTTGCATATTTTATAGTTAAATAGAAAACACTTATTCAATAAAAAAAAGTTTAAATACCTACTAAATTTCAACGAGCAATAACAATTACAGCAACCAATAAAAATTATTAAATGAATTATAATATATATAAAACTAATTAATTATGATTAGAAAATAAGCTCAGATCATAATAATGGTGTTAGTATAAATTATATTTAAAATTGTAAAAGTAAATAATACGTATGTGTAAAAAATTGGCAGCAAAACAGGGGCGCCTTCCGTTAGCCACCCTCCTATAAATATGTTTCTGGCTGCAAATATTATTCATTCCTTTGTTAATGAGTATATCTAACAATTACTTATAATAGCGTTTTAATCAATGAGTTCAGTTTAGGATATTGTTTTTTGAGTTAAATATAATTTATTATTGCTTTCAAATTCAATATTCAATACATTTTATATAATATGTACTATTCAGTTTCAGTATACATTATCTTGCAAAGGTAATCGAAGCAAAATAAGTACCCTACTGCACCGTATGCTTATATTTAGTTGAGCTTTATTTTTTATTTAATACAACGGTTTGACTATAAATGGTTTTTTCATAAAAACTAATTAACATGTATAGTATTTATTTCATTATATTTGAATATTTCTTGTTTTTTTTTTTTTCGTAGAAAAAAATATAAAACCAAAAACCCAATATGTGTGTTTTAAATAAAAAAATCTTAAGAATGTTGTATTATATTTATATTTATATCAATCAAATAATATTAATATTATCTACTTTCTTCAAGATTAACAGTAATTGTATTACCATGTAAATCACAAAGAAATGTAATAATATCATGATAAATACACGACAAAAATATTATGCAAATAAGAATATAATAAAACATTTCTATTTGTTTTTAATGTCAATGTGAATTTTATAATATAAATAATTTCTAAACAACTTTTTATTTTATTCTTTGAAGTTCCTTAAATGCAAATTTATTTTTTTTAATATTATTAAACAGGTAATGTTCAAGTATCATTGAATTTTAAATATAAACTTAAGATAAGTTCCTTTCACTGAAACACTAACTTAAATTTTTTTTACTTTATTCCTTTGTTGTGCAAGTTGTTTATTTTACGTGAACCCGTGTATAGCACAAGCATGACCAATACGTGCCTAAGCTAAATAAAACTAGCATCTTGAAAATAATTCTTGAACTCAATTGGCAATTTTGCCTTCATTTGAAAGCACTCTACTGAGACAATCATTTGAAAGTTTTGAGTGTCGTCGTAGCCTTTTTTTAAGCAAGACAAATCTCAATGAAGTTCACTTCATAGCAACGGAATAAAGTATCCCTCATCTAGTAGTTCAGCTTTTTCTCAAAATCATCGTATAAATGCGAAATCCTCCCTGCACAAGTGTGAAATTTCACAAATAATTCGGCATATCGTTTTAATGAAATAGCTTAACTGGTATAATTCAAAAAGCAGATGTATTCACCAACTCTCAGAGAAAAATTGTCATGAATAAATAGGTATCTTTCCATTAAATATTAATTCAACGACTTTAACGAATAAACCATATACATATAAAGTAATTTGTTTTATTGATGTACGAGTACATTCCGTGATATAATATCAAATGTAAACAATATTTTTCATTTTTAAAATATTTTCTTTCTGTAAAAACGAAATACTTAGAAAATATTTTGAAAACTACGAGTTATATTATAGCTATGTAATATACCTATGAAATATCATTATTTTTGATATTTTGGTTAAGGTAAACATATTTTATTATACTTAAATTTGTCTACTTTTTTAAAAAATAGCGTAAAAGAGTTTAACCTGCCATATTGCATTATGGCGTCTATGAATTTATTTTTATTTTTATTTTTATTTTACTGATATATTATTTTATTATGTGTTATGCATAATATATGTAATTATATAGTTTAATGAAAACAATTAATACTCAAATTATATGTTTATAATTAATATACTGATTACTGATACATCTATATGGCTACAATATGTTTTATAATATAAAATAATAATATAAACTCAATAATTGTTTAAATATAATAAAATATAATAATAACGAAAAAAATCAGAAATAATTAGTAACTATAGTAACCATCGATTCGACTACAATGATAAATTTAATTTAAAGTCAATCAGAAACTGTTCTATCCTAGTTTAGGCGTAAGATATAGGTTATAGCAGCATAGCAGTAACAAGTAATAATTAATGAAATTAAATTATGATGTTGTACTGAAATAGTATAATGTCATAATTCTATAGCTTTTCAATATACTATTATGATTTATGACATACATATAACGGTAGTAAACTAAATATTGGTTTTATAATAAGTTGATGAGTAACTTTGTAGAAAATATATACAGTGATGGTGATTAATTCGATGCTGTCGGCCATTCAAATACGCTGCTCATCGTTGTCACTTTTTATCACTAGGAAATTTATTATTGTTTCCTTAAGAGGATGTCAGCGCACTGTTTGTTTTCTCTCTCTGACCAACGCGTAACATAGATAAAAAACATTTACGCAGAATCATTTTTTTGATGTTTTTAAGTATTTAATCATAGAAAAAAAATATCACAACAATTATAGAAAATAATATTTTTGAATTTTGAGAGTTAAACATATCGGTTTTATATTTTATTATTATTTTACTTTTCAACTTTCAAAAAAAAAAAATGTTAATGATATTTAAAATTTTAATGAGAAAATATTTAGACAAATCGATATGTCATACCCTTAAACTATTATTCTTTATAATTTTTGTAATGCGATTTTACTCTAAAATTATTCAAAGATATTAAAAAAATGATTATGCGTAAATGCGTTTCGTTTTGTTACCAGTGGACCAGAGAGAGAAAACAAACATTGCGCTAACGTCCTTTTAATAGTTCTATAATCTAATTATGTAATACATTTTCTAAAAAATGTTATTGCGAAAAATTTTTGACCATAATTTTTTATTATGATATTTTTTTAATTGTTATCTAAAAAATAATTACTTATATGATAGTAAAATTTCCCTGGTATAAAAAAAAGTTCCTGTTTCCTGAAGTCAAAAGAAGATATATCTGAGAAGTAATTTCTATTATTTAGTATATTTACATAGTATCTATACATATATTATAATATAATTATTTTAATTTTAGGTACCTATGTATAAATACAATTTAGCTCCTTTGAGAGTTTTCGGGTGATTTATGTATAGAATACATTATTTTTATTTTTTAACTTAATTAATAACATTTAACTTTTAAGTACCTACGAATTTTTGATTTGATTTCACAATTTCAAATATCTTACCGGTGCTCAGTAGTCTGAACTCTAAAGTAGGTAAAATTTTAAAGTTAAAAACAAATAATAAAAACTTACCTAACATAACCTCTATACAAATTATTTACGATACAAACTATGGAATTAAAAATCATTAATACGATTATCGACGTGTGATAATATAATAATCATGTATATTTACACTGCCTTTTCTATAAATATTTCACAACTACGTTTACCTTTACTAGCTAAATTATAGTTCATGTTTATTCGATTACTTTAATATTATACATTTATACCTGAAATTTTTGTATGTAACTTAAACATATTTTTTAAATTTAAATTAAAAAAGAATTTCCATAAACACAAAAATGTACAATATTGTATTCGGTATACACCTTAGTAATTAGATAAAACTTCTGAAAACATGTTTAAATTTGTCATGGTGTTTTCTTGAAAACGACTTATCCACTTTATTGAAATTCAACTCTTAAAATTTTCAAAATTTTGTTTTAAATGTAAATTTTAAGATTTTTTTTTAAGTTAATAAAATAAAACTAAAAATTTTTTTAGAAATTGTATTAGATAACTAGATTTGATAATTAATATTGCCAAAAAATGTATTCTTTAATGTGAAAATAGAAACACAAAATAATGAACAATTGTACAAAGTGTTATTGACGTGTGCGTGAGCGCTTTGATATTTCTTTAAAAACTCGGTTATACAAACAAATGTTCATTTACTGTACGAACGCATTAACTCACAACACGACACGCACACATGATTTTTAAAATTACCTGTATTGAACTCCTTAAAATTGTATGTGACGGCTCACAGGTATTCGAAAATAAAATAATATTATTACTTATCTTACATCGGTATATTTTAAAAATCAATGGTATGTAATTAAAAGTATACCATTTTAAACTTTCAAAACTACCTACTTTGTTATATTGCTCACCTAAGGGCATGATTCGTGGTTTCTTAATAATATTATATTATATACACTTCACGTGCTATGAGCCTGCTTAAACTTAAATTTAGTGAAACGATCAAAACCTAATTTGTCGATGGTTGAAAACAACGTGTTTCGTCGTTAAATTTAATGTATAATTCATCAGCTGTAAGTGCGTATACATCGACTTTATACAACAAACGCGGCTAAGAAATCCCATTACGGATTAATAATAAAGATATTTTATAATATACTTGTTTTGAAAATAAAGCTCACCTGCGTAAACCCTCAAACTTATATCGGTAACGTGGGAAGTTTTACGTATTACATATTATAACAAACTCTAGCTATATATCGAGTAAACAACGAATATATAATTATAACAACTTCAAAAATTACGGAGTGTCTATAAACTCTTGGCTCACTATAAAACTATATTTATTTATTTATTTTTATAACACTATTAATCTATACTTGTGTAATAGTA
This sequence comes from Melanaphis sacchari, assembly GCF_002803265.2. Classification (NCBI taxonomy): domain Eukaryota; kingdom Metazoa; phylum Arthropoda; class Insecta; order Hemiptera; family Aphididae; genus Melanaphis; species Melanaphis sacchari. The sequence continues at coordinate 299,843 of NW_020270843.1, forward strand.
TTATCCATCGAATTAGTTTTGATAAATCCCACAGGTGACATTGACATTTAGTTTGCAATGATACCATTGCTCCCCTTCCACCGTGAGAACAGACACAATTTTTTTTATTAATTTTTTCAAATAGGTTTATTAAATATATATTGAATATTATAAACATAACGAAATTAAGAAAGATTTATCATTAAATTGTTTACAAAAATTACAAAAATAAATTATAGATTGAACGTGATAAAGTTTGATGATGTGATGAATGATGATAAATACGCTGAGTATTATATATTAAAGAATCATTTTTATTTGAGAACATGTTCAGTTTAAAACAATAGACATATTAAAATAATAATATCAAAATTGCATAAAAGTGGACATTCATAATTTTTAACTAAATTTGATAACCAAAATAAGGCTGAATTATATCATTTACTAAACTAATATAGACGTATATTATTTATAGTGGCGTACCTAGATAAATAGGAGATAATGTAAGAATTGGTAAGTAACCTACTAATTATGCATGTAATTATTTACGTACGCTTATTTCCAAAATAAGATTTTAAAAAGTCTGTAGACATGGGAATATGTTCAAAATGCATCCGATTATATTATATTTATGTATAATAATTGTACTTACATACATATTTATGTATTTCGTACTTGAATTATTTAATCTGTAGAAATAAACGCAATGTAGATTATTAACCTATAAACCATACTTATATCAATAAACATAATCATTCATTATTTAGGTACTTATTTAAACTGATTAAATAATCAAACCAATACATTAATCTAGTTTAAACATAGTGACTAGAGTACTTACGGGACTGCATACGTTTGCAGAATTAGTCAGATATACTTATAGGGTATAATATATAAAGTATTTGAAAAAAGTTTAATATTTCATAGAAACGTCAATACCAACAATTTATTTGAACGATAAAAGTGATAAAACACTTATAAGTTTATGTATTGAAAATTATAGGTGTATGTAGATGTATTTAATGACATTATAATTATGCACGGACTCTTAAAAAAGTAGGTTACGAAGTATAGTAGGGTAAGTGACTTCGTATTAATTTAATTTTATTAATTAAATTATCACTGATGAAATATGATTTTAATCGGAAATAAAATATAAAAGTCCGGGTACCAGAATAATTTGATTAGATCCCTCAAATGTCCGTAAAGTATATTGCATTATAAGCCCAAACTTTCTAGTCATTTAATTTTAATTAAAATTTTTTAAGTGGTCTTATAATTATATTTTATGAGAATTCGCACTATACTATAACTTGTATAACAATCACATCAAATGTTAAAAGTTTACTGGTTGAAAAGTTATGATTGATTTATATCTAAAATATAATTTATAAGTAAATATGATTATGTCTAAATTCTAAATAAATTTAAAGATATATTATTAATGATTTACGATAATGACTATTTTCATAAGCATTTCTATTTAAATAAAACTAAATTATTATTGATTTTATATTTTTAATGTTTTTATCTATAGTATAATGTATAGATTCTATACATTATAAAATTCAAAATATTACTATTTCTATATTTTAAAATAAATATCTCATACTTATTATTATACGTAGTTTCATATGCTTGATTAATTACAATGTACCTAGGGGAGAGTGAGGCTAGTGTTGATTACCTTAAGATTTCAATGATTAAACGTACTACTACAACTATAGTAGTGTCCCTTGGTTGAAATAATATGACGTTTCAATGGAACAATAGTGGATTACTAAGTTCTGTTGAATACAATTATATATATTCAAAATAATCCTTTTGAAATAAATCTACAGTGTATAATATTAAAATAACACAATATAACACTTTTTTACTTAGTATTTTGAAGAATTGTTTTAAACGCATTATTGCATGTTTACGGCCTTCGCATTTTCATTGTAATAAATATGTTATTAATACCAATAATTATAGTTACCCTCACTTATAAATTGCTAAAGTAGCATCTCAGACAAACATCACTTCATTTTTTTTTTTTATAAGTGACTGTTCGGTTTTTAATTAAATATGTATCTAATAATTTTAATCTTATATCGTATTGTTATAAAAGCTCTATCTCTATACTATATTATACAAATGGAAATTTTTATTCTCTGAAACCGCTCATTTGATTATCTTGTTTTTTTTTTTTCAATGAGTATATTTTGGATCAGATTTAAAACATATTTTTATTTTTATAAGTTAATGAAAAATCGAGTTGATAATTTTTTTAATAATTGGCAAACACGCACATAAAGATTTTTTTTATCCGTGTTACCAATTTTGATTAGTCTGATTAAAAATACTTAAATATTATAATAAAGTTGACCAAAATCAGTTTTAAAAAATTCTGTAAATAATATGAATCAAAAATATAAATA